>NW_015112715.1:312720-359751 GCF_001443285.1 Poecilia latipinna | reverse complement strand
TATTTTGGTTTTATTTGGTTTTATTTCTATTAGGTTCTTTGTAAAACTGTAACAGCAAACATACAGCAAATTTTAAGACTGGCTCTACCATGAATGACATCCTTTCCTTCAAAAATCAACAATAATTGGACTACTTTGCTAACAGTTTTTCTTCTCTTTTTACGCGACGGTTTTGGCCCATATGACAAACTTATGTCTCCGATTATGGGTTTGGGTCGAATGCATAGTATGAACGGAGACCGCTAAAATAGCAGGAAGCAGACTACAGCGCAAGGTATTCTGGGAAAGAAAAAAAGCAACCAAAACAAACGTGTGTCTAGCTAGTGGAAGAAAGTGTCTTTTTTTTTTTAAACCAAAGACAATATAAAAGTCTTACAACCGCTAAAATCTGACGCCACTCCATTTATCTTCTGAGGGTTTTTTTTTCTTTTCATTTTTTTCAGTAGTTCTCGGTGCAGCGCCTCCACAGGCGAGGAGGGGAACAGGTTTTTCAAAAGGTTTGATTCGTTTGGCAACAGTACCAGCTGAAAATGCAACAAATGTTGCAAGTTTGTTCCCCAATCAAACTATCAGGTGTCAAAACACCTTAAATATCTTCACAAGCGATGATAGATTGTAGCATGAGGTGGACAGAAGGATTGGGGTCAAAACCGTCACGGTTAGCAAAATAGCGAAGCTCTGGATTAACCTGTTCTTGGTCATGAGACTCCGATAAGGACTGAAGGAACCCGGATGTCACTGCTCTTCTTGGGAGTCAACTGGGATCTCGCTTCACCACTAACGCCCTCTGGTGGCCATTTTACAGCAGTTCTGGCAAATGAACCATCACCTCAGCATGGGACCGTTTTTTTTTTTCCGTCTCATTCATAAAATACCTTTACTTGTGCAACTGTTCCTTCTTGTTTTGGATGTTCTGAAGATGGACTGGTAGTTTTTGTACTTTGCTCATTTAAGATGCGTAACTATAACAACAGTTAGCAGCTGATGAACATTAGAAAAGCTGAAATAATATAACTGAAACCACAAGCTAAAACTTAAAGATTAGAGACACCAGAACCAACAATGGACATAATCTGAAGGCTGTCATCAATTCAACCTGGACTTCCAGAACCTCAGCAGAACCACAGGTTGATCTCATCCACGCCACACCAGTACTTCATCCAGAAGAAGCCCAGACCAAATATTAAGCACATAGAAATGAATATACCTTTCAAAAAACTAATATCTCTGCTTAAAATATCATTTTTTTATTAATCAGATATACTATTCTAATTTTCTTTTGAGTTTTCATCATCTGTGAGTAGGCCTGTCACGATAAATTTTGCTGAGTGATTGTCTAAAAAATTATTGCAATAAACAATAATATTGTTTCAATACCTTTTGACACTGATTTAATGGAAATGTTATACCTACCGTTATACCTAGGATTTCTGTCGGCTAATGTGTCTCTCAGGTTTTGAAAATGGGCCGACGACTCGTGTCGTGTGCGCTGGACATTACACTAAGGAAATAGGAAGGGAGGGTCAGTGCAGAGCACCGGAGTTGAGCCTTTTTTCATTCAGTGTCAAGAGAAAGAAAGAAAAGGCAGGAAGAGACGATAAAGCCGATAATTAAAATGAGGTCGATAGGTTTAATTTATCGTGCGATTAATTGATTTATCGTTTATTGCGACAGGCCTATCTGTGAGCCACAATTTTAGAGATTACAACATGTAATATTTTACTGTGTGAAAAATCTAAACATCCAAGTTGCTTGAAATACGAAATATTTCTAGCAATATTTAGAATGTTTAGAAATATTAAACTTTCACAATATTCTAATATTTTGACATGTGCAGAGAATGAAAACACATGGGAAAATAAGTGGGATTTTTATTAGACACTAGAAATTACAGACAGAGAGGCAGAGGGCTGAACAACACGTAATACTCCTTTATGCTGCACTTTAAACACTCTGAAACAGTCTGTTGGTGTTGCCATGAATACAATGGTTACAAATCTGCTGCAATGTTTGAAATAAAACGAAGGTTCAGGAAATCTTTCGGCGCCAATCTGGAGCCATCAGGGCGGTGCTGTATGGGACCAAAACACTGGGAACAGTCGGTGAATTAAAGGCACTGGAACAAACTCACAATTATTATGGTTAATATTTCCAGGTGAGGTAGAGAGATCACGCCACACATGAGGTACGTTTGGGATTTCACGGATCATTACTGGCTTTTTCCTGCTTGATTCTAATAAAAAACAAAGACGATCTGGAAGCTTTGGAGCCTCAAAAGTGATGAAAACTCTGGGTAACAAAATGGTGGCTTAATATCGCTCGCACCTGTGGACCAGATCAAAAACGCTCCGAAAAGTCTCAGTGGAATGTGACAGTTTTGTTTTACAGGGGCAGAGGTTCCAGGATTTATTTCATTTCACTTTTACAAACTTTAAATGAACCAAATACTAAAGATCCAAATGAGCATGACCTCAGGAGACAAATATGGAAGTCCAGAGATGCCAAAAACTTAATTGAAATTAATGAGCAACTGAAAAATCCTAATAAGAGTATGTTAAATGTGTTTGTTGAATTATTACAGAGTTTCTCCCCACTTGTGTTCAAGAAGTATGTAGTGTTTGCTTTAACTTAATGAAAGATTTATGGCAGGAATGGAAACTGCTAATTTAAACATTTGCATAATATCTAATTTTCAAGCGAAAAGTGACAGCTAAACACAGCAACCGTCATTAAAAACCATGATGCTTCCGAGGTGGTTAAAATTTGATGTGATATTTTATGAGCCTTTTAACAAAATAAAATGCAATCTTTTCAAAACTGAATGAAAAAAGCACTTATGGCAAAAATATTTAAAAAAAATAGTTTTTGCCATTAACCAGGGGTCAAATTAAGCAGAGCTGGTTTATTTGAATAAAATAATTACCATGCAAATTTGTGTTGTTGATTGGGGATAATTGCTTCCAAAGCAATCTTTGGTATGTATAGGTTATGCGACGCCTGGCATTAGTGGCCTCTTCTACTGCAGTGAGATGACTTTTGAGGTAAGCCTTTCTAGAACGGGTTATGTTTTACACAATTAGAGCAAACTGCAAATATTTGTATTTAATAATCTTTAGGATTTTCATGCATACACAAAAAGATGCCATTATTTTGGCACCTCTGGTCTTCCATACATGCCATGATCTGCCTTGTGAAACAACATATCCTCTGATGGGTGTCTAAACATGACTCATAACTCCAGCTTCAATCTAAAGACTCTGCAGTTAAAAACAAAACAGCAAAAACAACAAAAGAAGTCTTCCAAGGTTCATCACTCGGGTTCAGGGACTCGCTACAACTGAGGAAAACAATCGCAGAGCAGCAGGAAGAACCAGCTATAGTTTCCCTGCCGTCATAGTAACGCCATCCCATGTTTTTGAAAACATTAAGCACATTAAGGAGCGTTGAAATCATATTTTATAATTACGATAATGCCCACAACAATTTGGCTTCCTTCCCATCCCCTCAAATAGAATATCAAAATACCTCTTTATTTATTCATTTATTTTATTAAACACATTTTTAATATTTCTCTGGGCCTGTTGTGCCTTTAAAATACACAATTCACCAATTTTTTATATATTTATATATATATTGGAAAAATACTGTACAAAAAAGGAACAATGTATAGATTTCTAGAAACATCTCTGGTTTGGTCTGCAGGAAACAAACTGATGGGGTGAACCACAGTATTGGACAACACCATCCAACCTTTTTCTCTTTTACATTCATACAGCCATCTTTGAAAAGACGGCAAACAGACGCCACCGACAAGACATCTGCACCGAGTCCTAAAAGAAAGAAAAAACAAAACAAAAACACTCGGACTAGTCATGCCAAGTCAAACATAATCCAAAGAATCAATAACTAGTCAAAAAAAAACAGAGAAATCATGCTTAAACCTGAAGAGAAGGAGGCTAAACAACCACAGCTTTCAGAGCAGTAATAATACTAACAATTATATCAACAGAATATATATATTTATTTATAGATATAAAAACAACAATCTTCCATCTGAGAAATAAAAGGGAGATAAATAAGAGGAATTTTCTTGAACCGGATCCGATTGTGAGACGCTAGTTAGTGCAGAAGTTAACGAACGGGAGCAGGAGGTGGAGACATATTTAAAATTATTGCTCAAGAAATTAAAACATAATACTAACAGAGAGCAAAATGTTCCTGGACTGGACAGGAAATACTAACATAAGTGGTTAAAAACAACAAAATAAAAAGGATTTTAGTCCTGATCTGATGTAGAGAAGGAGGCGGGCTCGAACTCCTCACAGTGGGAAGTACGCACATGGAAATATATTTATATCTATTTATTCAAACCGTGTAGAGAAATCAAAAGAGGAGCAGACGAGATGAAGCTTAATAAAATACCAGAATCATACAGGTGGGGGTGCCGCCATTAGAGACATTGTCCTTCAAACAGGAGGGCAAACTGGAGGTTCTGGGAGCAGAGGTGGGCCGCCGGAGGGGCTCACAGGGGCCCGTGTCGCGCCTCGTATTTAGCCAGAATGTTCTTGCAGCGGCCCAGCTCCTTCCTCAAGTCGGCCACCTCGACGCGCAGCGCGGCGTTCTCCTTCTCCAGGAAGCCGGCGCGGATGGCGATCTGGTTCTCCTTGAGGCGCCGCGCGTCCCGCGAGCGCTTTGCCGCCACGTTGTTCTTTCTGCGCCGCGCCCAGTACTTATCATCCTGCAGGGAGCAGCAGAGGGCTCAGTCAGCAAAACAACGTGGCAATGAAATACTGAAAATCAATTATGCTTTTATTTTGAAGGTGAATCCTGTCACTAACGATTAATCGTATAAAAGGGTTGGAACATTCTGCTGACTTTTCATTTAACCACTTAAGTTTAATTTATATAATATTACAAATACATAAAAAAACACAAAAAACAAATAGTTCAATTCATTTTTAAACAAGAAAATGAACATTTTATTGCCTAAAATGCAATAACAGCAGTGCTTTAGTGAACGCCTGATGATTCGCAGCCAAACATGCATCTGCATAAACATCTAAAAAGATCAGCTGTTTCTGACTGACTTAAGAAAATAGTGTAGGTAGGAAGGAAGCAAGGAAGGAAGAGAAAGAGGGAGAAAGGAAGAGAAGAAAGAAAATGAGAAAAATGAACAAAGAAAGAAAAAGCGGAAGAAAAGATTCTAAGTTAATATTTTAAAGTTAAAATCTAAATCTGCCAAAATGAAAAAGAAAGATTTTATTTCCGAAGTTTTGGTTCTGATCTGACCCACAGACTGATGACTCTTCCTCACCTTCAGGTCCTCAGGGATGAAGACTTTCCGGGCTTTCTTGATCATGGGCTGCGGCTTCAGCTCCTCGGCGGAGAACTTGCGCTTCCTGGGGTCGAACATCTCCTGACCCGGAACGCTGGACAGTGCCAGGTCGGCCGGGTCCGGCTCATACGTCACCGGGACCTGGATGGACTCCGGGTCGATGGGGCTGGGTGTGTCTCTGGCTGCGGACCGGACAGAGGAGACAAAAACAACATCAGAACCAGGAGGCCATGTTTGTTCCCTGTGAAGCTTCCAGTTCTGCTTTAGGCAGTAATACCTCCACCGACCAGCAGGTGGTGCTGCGACACAATGGTTACACAAACCCTCGACCAACAGCTGATCTGGAAGCAGCAGGTTCTGATTTTTTGCTATAATCTGATATTATTTTGCTACTAATTAAACCCGACTGCGTGAACGCGTTACGTCTTCAAAGCAACCAGAAACCACAGAAGAAGAACGTAGGCATCACACAGCAGCACATCGTTTACAGAAGTAATAATAGATCATGTTTATTAATCAATTTTAACATTTATTCAGCAATGGGAGCTTTAATTCTGACACAGTGGAGGCTTTAAGCGGCAGTTTTGTGTTTTCCTTCTTATAGCACAATCAAGCTATTATATAATCAAATATGAATTTAAAAGACTTTGACATTGTAATTTAAAGTCTCTTTAAAACTCCTGCTCTTTCTGAAACTTTTTACCAGATGTGCAGTTCCATCAGGTGTTTGCTAATTGCTGCTGGCTAGTCTGAAGGAGCCAAGCGGGAGAGGGCTTCTCTGTGAGGCCGAAGTTTTATAGCTCTTAGGAGGAGCTTCATCCTCCAAGGCGGGGCTAGGCCCACCCAGGCGTTTTGCCCAGGTGAATGGTTGCCATGGCGATTAAAGGATTTCTCAAACATGCATGAAAGAATCAAAGCAAAACTCCAGGTATGTTTTTGTTGGGGGTTGTAAAGTTAAGAAATGTGGATAATACCACCCCTTTAAATTAAATTTTTATCAACAGATAAGTGAGAAATTAGATTTTTTAAAAGTCAGTCATTGTTTTCATCTGAAGAATTGTACCCATATTTCATTGTTACAATGATAATATTCTATTCTATTCAGTGTAGATCATAAGCAGAAAGCTAATAAAAAGAAGGCAGAACTAATAGTACATGTTGACAGTTTGTTTGGATGTGTAGACAGACGAGTCAGAAGAGTTGAGGAACTGACAGACTTCTTTTATAATTTAATTATCATTTTCAGCCATTGTTTAAATCTTGATTTACAGCTGGCTTTTGGCTTCTTCTGGTGCCAAATTATGACTCATTTCTCATATTAATAGTGTAACAGTCGGATAAAATACTACATGACAGTTCAGACGGGTTTAGAAACAATCGGATACGATGTAGTTTCAGATATGGAAGAGGCACAAATCGGATGTTTTAGGAGGTGAAAAGATCGGAATTGGTCCGTTCAGACTGCAGGAAAAAATCTGGATTCGCTTGCTGTGGGACTGTTTCAGGAGCTCTGAAACTCCTGACTTCCTGTCCCGAACAACTCCAGGCGCTACGTGCATTTTCATCGGCCGCTGATCCGCTGGCGGCTCGAACATCATGACCCACATTTACGAGGTCGGAGCCGCTGACCTGCTCTGCAGCGCTGCAGGAGATCCGCTGGAACAAACGGATCTAGATCTGAAAACCCAAAGCTATCTGACATCTACCATCATATTCTGATGAATTGTTCTGAGTCAGATATACGGGAGACTTTCCTGCCAAAAACACTAAATCCTACCAAGTATCTTTGGTTTAGTTTCTAGTGGAAATATCTCAGAACTCTTAACATAAGGCAAAATGAACATACAAGAAGCTTATTTTGAGTAAACAATTCCTTAATGTTGATTTTTAAAGTGGTAGATTATATTACTTCTAGCAAAACATTTTTCACATGTTAATGCAATAATCTGCCAGTGGAACTAGAACTTTTTCACCAATATTAAGACATTATTGACTTTAAACAAATTCCTATATCTTGTTGAAAAGTTACTTGTAAGTTAGTTTGATCTTAATTCATATTTGCACTAGGAACTGGACAAAAGTTCTGGCTTAATTCTGCTCTGATTGTATTGTTGTTTCAGTAAATGGCTCTTTTTGAATCGGTACACTCTAGTTAATCACTGCTATGATTATTTGAGTAATCGATTAATCGTGATTAATCGTTTCAGATTTAGTTCTGTGTGTTTCTCTGCCGTTTCAGACGGAAAGATGTCTCAGACTTTGTTTCTCATCTGTTCTTTCACTTCTAAACCAGAGACCAGATTAAAGATAATCCGTCTTTAAGAGGCGACACAAATAGTCTGACCTGACCTCTGTGAGGCGAACGCAGGTAACCCAGGCAGAACCGGTCCGAACAGGAACGTCTAAACTCAACGACCCGGTTCTAACCAGACCCAAGAGGAGGAACGAACTGAGATTAATCAGCAACCTGCGGAGGATAACCTGCTGGGTTTCCATGGAAACCTCTAAACCAAATTCAATAACTTTTTTTTTTATACTGCAGTATAGTTTTATTGATTTTACAGATTATTATCTGGATCCAGCTTGACGTCACGCTCAGCGATCGTATCGGGCTTTTTATGATTTTATGAGCACTGTCGTCATGACGACCAGCCATATCTGTGAACTGTTGAACTCAGAGTCGGGTGGAAGAACGGGAGGGTAAACTCTGTTTACTGTAAATACTCTCAGAGGAAGATCATTTCAGGTCGTGAAGGTTTTTAAATTCACCTCAAAAAACCTTAAAGCTGCAACGTTGAGCCTCAGATGATAAAATATACCAGAGAGAGAACAGCAGTGCATCCATCGACTGGCTGGTTTCCCATCATTCTGCTGGATAATTAGTGAAAAATCTGCATTTTCTTCTCTGTAAATTCAATAAAACTGAAAATTGCATCTTCTGCAGTTTCCACTGGTTTAAAGTTTAACAGAAATCAGATGAAAGTTACTGATCCATCATTTGAGGCATGAATGGGGCGAATTGTGCAACTGATGGACATTCTGCAGAAATATTTAAAAGATTTACAAAGGAGGTTTTATTTTTTTATGCTTGTGGTACCTTTTAATGTTATTTTATCCTATTTTATTGATAATAACAAATAATGCAATAATTATAGAATATATTTTTAAAGTCACTTTATAAAATGAATTAATAGTAAAATATTAATTCTTTAGAAGAAATAATGATTAACTGTGTGAGAATTAACTTATTTTCTGATATTTATGTTTTAAATCTTTCAGAGCTTCATCCTGATGTTTCTATCTTACTCTGAAGAAACATATACATACATATATATATATATATATTTAAATACATCACTTTCTAAAGATGAACCAATGAAATTATCAGTTGTCCAGAAACAATTTCAGTTCATTTTAAGGTTTAAAATAAAGTCATCTTAAACTGCACGACTTTGTAGTTTAGCGCACGGCATTCTGGGTAAATACAACTAAAACAAACGCATTAGTCTAGCGCTAGCAGAAGAAATGGATCATGGTCTTTCACCGAAAACTAGAGAAATCCTCCAGCCATTAAAATCTGACGCCTCTCCATGTTTGTTTACATTTAGTGAAGAAGAAAGCTGCACTCGGCGTCTTCTTCAAGACTGGAGTTGAATAACTGGAATCAGGTGCAGCTCGACCTGCAACCCGACTCCCCCTCCGGCCGCTGAAGGGTCCATGTCCTGAATGCGACCTTTGACCTATGAAGGCCGTAGCAGCGGCACACCTAGGATGTTATCTGCCAGCTGCAGGTCCTGCAACGCTGCGGTGGAGGCCGCGGAGCTGGTTAGACGAGACCAGACTCGCTGAGCTGGAACAATGTGGCGCACATGTGACCGGAGCACGCCCAAGTCCATGTGACCTCTGCAGGGTACAGCGTGTGCTCTGAGTCTGGGCCGGGTCCCGGGGGGGGGTGGAACAGGAAGCAGAGCGGGTGGAGTGGATGTGGGGGGGAGAGAAAGTGAGAAAAGAAAAGGAGGGGGCTCCGGTTTGCAGCTCGGCGTTGCACACGGCTGCCCGCATGCGCCCGTCACATGGTGTCGCACGCCAGAGGAAACCCCATCCTGGCTTCACGCGAGACCTAAATGTGAACTGCTAGACTGACCCAAACAGAACCCGGACACATCAAACAGAGCAGGAGTTCCTCTAAGATCTGAGCTGAAGCTGCAATGCTGCAGCCTGAAAAATCCTCAAACGCCTGAAATTATGGAGCCAGTCTGACTGCAGGATTGTCTGCAGAAAATACGGAGGACCAAACCAGCCATAATTATTTAAATAAATCACTGAATGATTGTTTTTTTTCTATTAATTCAGTCACATTATTAACAAATGTTTCAGTCATGTCACATTTTAAGGTCATTAAAATGTGAATAATAAAAATATTTACCTAATTTCCAAAAAACAGTGAAATTATTTTGTGCAGTAAGTGGGCAGGGCAAATTTAGTAGTGGCACATTAACTTTTATTATAATGCATTCATTTATTTCCTCTTCCTACTATTAACATTTATTCAATTCAGGATTTATTCATTTATTTTATTAAACATTTTTTTTTCTTTTATCGACATTATTGTTAGAATTATTACCATTATCAATAATTTTTCTGATAATATAAAATGAAACTAAACAAAATGTTTAAATATTCCATCAATTTAAATTGTAACAAACACACATTAGGAAATGTGAGTGAAAATGTGCAAATATTAATTTTTATTGAGTGTTTTTCACAATCTGATAAATTTCCTGAGAAATGGTAACAGTAAAATTGTTTTAAGAGTAAAACGAAGCTGATTTAATTTCCCATGCATTTGTTTTCATCCCTGCATTTTGTTGCTTTATTTTGGATGATTTTTCTCCTTAAAACTTAAGATTCTGAGATTTTATTTAACAAAATGTGGAATAATAATAATAATAATAATCCCTCTCCCTGGCGACGTGTTCAGCACATTAAAGATGAGGTAAGACCTGTTTACAGAACCTCCAGCCGGGTTCTTCCTTCCTGACCGAGGAAATGTTTGGGAGGAGACGGACCTCCAGCACCAAACATCTCCAACTAAACCAGACTCAGCAGCTGGAATCAGACCGATCCGTTATAATTTTATTAACCTGAAAACATCTGACTCACTGGGTCAGTGAGGCCCTCCGACAGGCACGAGAGGCCCCTCACTGGGACCCCGCCCCTTCAGGTAAACACCCTCAGGGTCTCCATCTGTTTATCTTCCATGATCTGATCCGCTGCCAGCAGCCGGTCAGAGTCTGGAATGGAACTGGTCCCCGGATCAGGCAGGAAAAGCAGCCGCTGCCTCCTGGATACCAGCTCGTTATGTAACCGCTTCCTTAATGAGAAGTTTTCTGCGGTGACCAAAACGCCAGGTAGATTCAAAAACGTGTGAATCTGAAAGTTTCCTCCTTGTGGAGTCGGGTGAAGTGAGTTTATGTGGTTCAGTGAGTTCAAGCCTGAGGCACAGCTTTAAAAAAAACCAAACAATGTGGAGTAAACAAAAACAATGAGGGGGAGGGGCTTCTTTCAGCCAATCGGAGCTCAATGAGAGCCGCCCTGCTGCATACTTCATCAGCCCGCAGCATTACTAACAGATTGAATCATTTTCATTCCAACCTGAAACAGGGTTTCTGCAGGGTTTCTGCAAGTCCTAATACTTTTTAAGACCTTTTTAATGTCACTTTAAATGGTATTGAAGGCCAAAACAACTACAAATATAGGGAATTCTTGGGGGACTCGACTGTGTCAAACTTAAGATTTTTTTTTCCCTGTTTTGCACAAACTGCACCTAGTCTTGCATTTACCTGGTAACAGAAGTGCCAACTAAGCATTAATTTGCCTTTACCCTTGATGGAAAAAAAGCTAGCTATCAAAAGTATATTAGCAATTACTTACTGGCAGCATCAACTGCCTTAATTTAGAGAACATAATGAAGATGAAAGCAGAAAAATAGAGTACATAGAATATAGGAGACTAAATCATCCTGCCACGACAAAATTTAAGGCCTGTGATCAACGTATTTAAAACCAACTTAAAATTTTTCTAATGACTAAGACATTTTAAGGCCTTATCTTTAAATACATGAATTTAAGATTTTATAAGGCCTTATCTTTAGTTACATAAATTTAATTCATAAAGCCTTGTCTTTAGATACACAAACTTAAGACTTTTTAAGATCTTAACTTTAGATACATTAATTTAAGACTTCATAAGGCCTTAACTTTACGGGAATTTAAGACATTTTAAAGAACTTAACTATGGGTGCATGAATTTAAGTCTTTTAAGACCTAAATTTTAGATACATTTAAGTCTTTTTAAGAATGCGCAGACATCATCTAAGGACATATGGAGGACATTTGAGGACCCACGTGTGTGAGTGAGCAGGTGTGCCTCAGCATGCTTCATACCTGCGGCGGTTGGGCTGTGCAGGCAGGTCTGAGGCGGCATGGCTGTGTGAACGGAGGTGGTGGCGCGGCTGCTGAGGTCCACCACTGAGGGGGTGGGTGGCTTGGGTGGCGGGACCTGCTGCAGTGCTGCCTGGGACGGCTGCGCCGCCTGCGGGGCCTGCTCGCTCTGGGCCGTGTTGGCTGGGATGCCGTTTTCCGACAGGAACTCCTCCAGGTCCATGTACTCCAGCTGGAAGTTGTCGCCGTCGTACGGCAGGGTCTTGTCCCACAGGGTGGGCCCGAGGAAGGCCGACTGGGGGTGGCTGGCTGTGCTGCTCTCATCTTCCAGCTTTTTCTCTTTCTCCTTATCCTTCCCAAATCCTGAAAAAAGAAAACAAATCCCATCAGATTTCATCCTGGACTCATCTAGTAGGAATCTGCGTCACTTCAGTCTAATCAGGACCAGAAGCTGTGGTCAAAACAAAACCACAGCTGATTTAACAACACCAATTAGTAGGCATGTCAGAATAAATCAATTAATCACATGATAAATTAAAACTCAATCATTTCCATTTGCATCATTTAAAGTTTTTCTCTTATCTCTTTCCAAAATCTGGCTGGTAAAAGAATTGGTCTCATCTATTCGTGATCCATTTTATTTGTCGTTTCTGTTTTGTTTATTAAATTTGGATATGTAAAATGTCTCCCAGTTCCAGTGGTAAGTGTTCATTAGAATTTAAAGTTTATTGATCTTTGATATTGTGTTCTCAAAACAACAGTAACGAAAACTTCTGGGATAATTTATCACCCAGCAATACTTGTTTTTGTGGCAGCCCACCAATTAGGCATGAAAGTGATCAATTAATGAGTTAATGTAAAATTGATCGATTTTATCGATCTACTGGTGAGCAGTCATTTTCGTTTCTTGAATCAAGAGGGCCGACCGTCTTTCCATAACATGAAGTGCTAAATTTAAACGTCATTAAATTTTAATATTACTTTCTGTCAGTAGTATGAAATATTGACTGAATAAACAGAAAAATGCTTGTCACATTATTAAACTTATATTTCTAAAATATAACACAGGAACCTTTTAAGTTGCAAAATAAAAAAATGAGGAAAAAAATTCATACAGAAACCGCCTCTACTTGCTCTTGATGGAATATTAAAACTTCACTCCATGAAGCGCTTTAACTCACAACAATCTCCAAAAATCAAACTTGCTTTTTAGCGCCTTGTTTTTTCCATCGTGTTATAATTTTTCTCCGTTTTTCTGTCGTCACATCATCCTCACCTTCGTAGCACATCGGTAGTTTTCAGTTCATAAAGTTGGCGCGGCTTCGTTATGCAGCTCGGCTGTATGACCGCCATTAATGTGAAAAAATTATAATTCGAAACAAACCGCAGAAAATGAATTTTGCATCCCACCACGGACTCTGGTTGGACCGTTTCTTTCCCATTTTGGTAAGGCCGCCATCTTTCTGTCTTGGCTCCGCTTAAGGATGACCAGCTGCGCCCTCTGCTGGACGGCGGTCTGGTCGAAGCTGGCGTTAAGTAATCGGCTGGAGCTAATTTTAATCTAATAAACCATTAATAGTCAATTACTCGTAAGTCAATTAATTGTTTGTATCCCTAATACCAATGTCCATAACTAAATAAATGACAATGACAAAACTGTTTTGGGTACAATTTATGGTAGGAGTTTATATTTTAAGTGTGATACATGCACATTTTGCATGTCGGTAAAACAGTGGTCCCCCGACCTTCTCATAAAATTTTCTGCTTAAAGTAACTCCAAATTATTAGTGAATTATTTCATAGAGGGGGGGTCAATTGGTTGCTTCCGTCAATTTTAAGAGCTTCTAGGTCTTAAAAAAAATGACCTCGAAGCAAATTAAAAATATATATATTTTAGATAATTTTTTTTATTTTATCCTATACATTCTAGATAAATAGGAAAATAGATTTTTCGCATCGGGACTGAATCATCCTGCATTACTCTTTCAACTTTAACACTCTTAATCTGTTTGTATTATCTTTTAAAAAGCATTTTTTGTACCTTTTGTTGTTAAAATCCTAAAAGTAAAGTTGTTTAGGCATTATGATAGTTGTGAAATTATTATTTTTTATTTAATTTATAAACTGCTTACATTGATTTTATATTATAAAGAATTGCATAAATTATAACAAGTTTTGCACTCATTTGTGGTTCAAGCTAAATAACCTAAAATCCCTGATATTGATTGCAATTGATAGCTGGAAAATAATGCTCAAATATTAATTAAAATATTTTTCACACTTATCCAGACAAGGAAATTGATTTAAACGGGAACTTCCCCATTCATTTTTTAAGAATGCGTAGGAACCCAGAAACCTTCTAACTTCCTGTTAGGTCGGAAGTGGGACTTTAATTTTTGAGGTTTCCCCTTAATGACAACCTCCAAATCCATCATGGCAGCTTGTATTATATATTCATAGATTGTAATATCATTTACTTTTTGTATATTGATTCAAAAAGTGAAACTAATGTCCAATCAGTTACACAGTTGGAGTTTCTGTTTTTATCCATGTCCAATATTTTATGGTCCAGTTGATAAAATCCAAAATTTAGTTTCTTAGACCAATTAAAGAGAAAAAGGTAGGCCTACTAAACAATATGCCCATGTGAATTCAATAATTTTTTGTGGCAAAAAATCTTTAATTTCTACAATTCACTGAAGTCTATTGTTATCCATATGCACCTTTTTCCACCACAATTTTTTCCCTCCACTTAACTTTCCATTAAAACTCTTAGATACAGCAGCTTCTTTTGTCGTTCACCTCCACAGCATCTACATAGCAAAGCAATTCTGTATTAAAAATACTTTTTTATTCTTATTATTGGTCTGACTATATTAAATTTTTATGAGAAACTGAATGTTTGATCTTCTTTAGGTGTAAACCATAATCACCTAAATATATAAATATATGAAATATAAACAACTATACTGAAATAAATTACATTTTCAATTATATTCTGAATGAACACGAAGGTTTTTTTTTTAAATGCTTAGGGTCCTTTGTAAACAAGTCTACCCATCTCTCTCTGTCATCTGACTGGAAGAAACACTAGAAGCTGTGGAAATTTTCACTAAACCGTGAGAAATTTTATATTTGAGAAGCCTGGCCCTTTAAAGGTAAACATTATCCGCCATTCATATCAGCTTACATCCATTTAACACGTCCTAAGAGAGGCTTCAACATGGAAAATGCCCTCTATCGACAGGTATCGGTACTGCTAATGAGTCTCATTGAAGACAGTGGGGTTTAAATGTTATAAACAGCGCTTTGCGCTATTAACAGCGCAGACACAACAGCAGCGCGGTTAAATCTGGACTCTTAAAGTGTTCATTGAGAAAATAACTTCATGTTTAAATCACTTACTGACTGAATTTGACGCCAAATCTGCCAGTTATAAACATTAAACCCGAATTACACAGGATTCTAATTTCTCTATTTTTGCCGCTCCCTTGCAAATCAGATTACGGTTTAATTTTTAACAAAGATCGCAAACTACACAGACGCGCCACTTTTAGGTGATTTGGTTGACCTGTGTCCTTTTAGTCCGCTATATCTGTCAGATCAAAGAAGTGCGCCAACAAGCAGTCCTACGTGCACCTGTGTGCGCAGTAAGTTTTGCACATTTTTTTTTAAGACAGCGTACCTTCATCGTGGTGAAACGGGAGTTTCAGCGGGTTTTCCAGCAGGGATTTCAGGACTCCATGAGTCGGCGGCAGGAAAGTTGGGTTTATAGGAAGAGGTCTGGCCATTTTCTCCATTTCACTTGAAGGGCAGCAGGAGTAAAAAAGATTAAATGTCCCCAAACCCGGTTAGTAATTAATAAAAAATAAAAAAAAAATAGTTCAAAAAAATAATAAAAACTCGCTGTCCGGCTCGTGGAGAAACCCACGTAGGTGGAAAAAAGAGACCACACTCCACTCAGCGGCAGCAGCGGCGGCGGCAGGAGCAGGACGGCGAGCGGCTGGATGGCTGTCTGTCGTCGGGGCTCTCTGGCAGAGAGGGTGGAGAGGAGGAGGAGGAGGAGGAGGAAGGCAGGGAGGTGGGGGGAGCCGCTGCTGCACTCCCCGGTGCATGTGAGGAGACGGGCGCCAGTGACGTCAAAGCACCGGGCAGGGCGGGGACTGTACGTTCAGGGACGTCAGGTAAAACCCCATGTCCGTGCTGCCTTTACTGACAGTTGGGTGCGACCGCGGATCAGGGCCATCGTAGATGGGAAAAAGAGGAAAGAGAAGAATATATTTCTGCCAAAAAAAAAAACTCTAGAAAATTTGCTAAGTATAATAAAATAAACTCAGAAATTTTCTGGAAAAACATGAACATTTTTTTTGTTTCAAAAGTTAAAACTTGCTTTAAAAATTCTGAAATTTTGAGGGTCATCTCAGAAATTTTGGGGAAAATACTTGAGTTTCAAACATTGAATTTTTTTTTTTTACTTTTGATACTCAGAAATATCCATGATTTTTCTAGATAACTAAAATAAGTTTATTTTTTGGAGAAAAAAATCGAATTCCGTGATTTTTCTAGAAATTTCCTGAAATTAAACTCAAAATTTAAAATTCAAAAATTTTAGCTCAGATTGTACAATCATAAAAATGTCAGTTGCAAAACTCAAAAATGTTCAACTTTTGAAAATAAACTAAAAAAATTCTGAGATTAATTACAAAAGTTTTTTCTCAAAACTTTCAACATGTCGAACTCAGAATTTTTTTTTTTTAGAAAAGTTTTTTTTCTATCTTATTACACTTAAAATAAGACAACACTAACTTACAAGTAACAGTAACTTTTCAGCAAGATATATGGTTTATATTTCCCAGTAAATAATTTTTGAGTATTGATTTAAAAAGTGCTTGTTCCACCGGTTATTATTTTACTTATAACAAGGCATTTTGTCCATGTTATAAGTGAAATAATCAGCCAGTGGATTTGGGACTTTTTAAATCAATATTCAGGAATTAGAGGCTTAAAACAAACTCTTCTCTTCTTACTTCTGAATTAATTTTGTCTTATTTCAAGTGTAATAAGATATTTGCACTAGAAAGTAAACTAAAATACTTGGTAAGATTCTGTGATTTGCAGTGTTGGCAAAAAGCGAAGTACCCTTTTAAGTGAAAAAAGAACGTGGAAGAAAAACATGTGAAAGTCAGTAAAAATGCCCCTTTAAAAACGTTGTAAACGATAATACAGATGTTTTTATTCCAAATATGCAAACTTTTGTGTTTTATGCACACAGGAAATCTCTCTGTTCTTTTTTTATGTGAGTTTTGCACACAGCTAGGCCGTAAACCCCAAAGCAAACAGTAACCACCCTGGTCCAGCTCCTATTGTGGTCTCATGATGTTTCATATAATAAACTGACTGCATCACTCCTCTTTACTCACACAGACTGTCATCGTATTTTCTGCTGGGCGTGAGCCGATGCTGTAACCTATTTCTAAACACTTTCATGGTTTTCTGGCTTTCATGCAACTGTCTTGCATTTGCAAAATTATGCAAAGTATTCAGAGCCATGTCGGCGTTTACAGACTGAACCTCCTCAGCTATGCTGCGCTCACACGCCAGCTCTGACAGCTTGTTCTGTGCAGCCAAAAGCATTTCAGAAATGTTCACAGTAAGAAAACAACTTGATGAGGCTTTTACGATTTGCCTGGACATCACTTTAATCTGGAACGAGGCACAAATACACTACGAAAACAAATATTTTTGTCTAGTTTTGAGTGCAAATATCTTTGTACACTTAAAATAAGACAAAATTGACTTATAAGTAAGTTTTCACCAAGATATAAGAGCTTATTTTTAGTAAATGATTCCTTAACTATTTGTTCCACTGCCAGATTATTTCACTTATAACAAGACATTTTCCTTATGAAATTATTTTACTTGAGTCTTGAGGCACCAATATCTTGCTGAAAACTTACCAAACAAATTAAATGAGAAAAACATGTTCCCCTCCTGCACCAAAAACCAAAAACGCCAAATATTTCCAGGTATTTTTGTCCAGTTTCTAGTGCAAATATCTTCGTAAACTTTTAAATAAAACTGACTTACAAGTCACTTTTCAGCAAGATATAGGAGGTTGGTTTGAGTGAATAATTTCTTAATCTTGATGAAAAAGTATTGGTTCCTAGTTAAAGTACTAATTTCAGATTTCTTTTCACTTATAAACATGGGAAAATGTCTTGTTATTAAAAAAGTCTTCCACTGGAACTAGTATGTTTTTTAAAATCAATTTTAAGGAATTATTGATTTAAAACAAACATATCTTGCTGAAAAGTTACTTCTGAGTTTTGTCTTATTTTAAAGACATTTGCCTTATAAATTAAACAAAATACTTGGTTAGATTTTGTTTTTTCAATGTATTTTCTCAACTTGAAATGTTGAATTTGTGCCAATTTTATAAAGTTGAGGCCAATAAATCACTAAAAAGTTTGAGACACATCAAGTTTTAAACCTGTTAATGAAGCTCAGGTGCCTGAAGATTTTCTAATTTAATCTAAATACTATAACTTTTGACATATTTGCCACCTGAGTAAATACAAAAGCAGTTTTAAATCAAAATTTTAATCATTAAGCTAAAAAAACCTCTTCAAACCAATATGTGAGGAACTAATATGTTGCATTCATGATAACTGAGTTTGTTTAGGAGCTTTGACTCAATCTGCTTAAATTCAACCACACTGCGATGATTTCCCAGTTGAGCCACACCAGTTTAACTGGTTTGAAGTTTGAGCCATTCCAGGACTCTAAACCAGGTTTTGCACTGGTTGAACTGGTGGACCAGCACAAATAGTATGGGTGCAGGCACGTTTTCACACTTAACACGTCCGTTTTTCCTGCTTTTTAAAATCACTCTCCATACTGACATAAGGTTCTTAATTTAAAGCAGAACTGTACAAAAAAAATTACCATCTGAAAGTGTAACAAATGTTCCAATTTTGGACCAGACTAGTTTTTCAGCTCTTTTAACATATTTTATTTAGTAAATTCAGTGATTTCTGATGCAGCAACATTAGCATATAAACTAAACCCAACAATCACATTTGAACCTTTTCTGTCTATTAATTAAATCTATTAAATCTATCTTTAATTATCAGCCCAAATACTTTGTGGAGCAGCATCTCTGCTCTTTCTTTTCCTTTCTAGTGACACTGACTGATCCAGAGCCGAATTGTTGCACCGTCTCCACTGTGTTGGCACATTTCCACCGTTGTGTGCATGCAAAGCCTGTTGAAACTGTGGCAGCCAGCGCTCCGCGTCGCCGCAGCGATCTGCTGTAAATCAGAGGAAAGAGGAAGTAATCCGCCGTGTTCCCACATCCAGAGATGACGCGAATCTTTGACCTATTTTCAGCCAATGGGTGTTGTCTGGCTGCTGCTCTGTGTGACACATGGAGGCTCATGCTGTCCGGCGTAGTAGTGGCTGAGTAATAGTTTAAGGCTCCTCGCTTGGCTCGGCCCGTTTCTTTGTTTTTAATAATTACCCTACGTCATTAACAGAACATATGTGACCCTAAAATTAGAAACAAGCCAAAAAAAGACTCACTCTATGAACAGTTTGAGGATAACCAGACTTTGGAAAGTTATGCTATCTAGTTCTCATTTAAACCCAAAAGGAAAAAAAGGCAAATATGTTCTTGTCCTCTGGAGTTTGAGTGGTTTGTTTTCACAGCTTTTAGTCCAGTGGCAACAAAACTGCAACATTTGTTACATTTTCAGCTTCTGCCAGTTCACTTTCACTTTGTACTGTCAAACAAATAAAAACATTTAAGCAACCTGTTCCCCTCCTCACCTGTGGGGGCGCTGCCCTAATAAACATTGAAGGAGACACTGAGCACAATGTAAACAAAAATAGCATCAAATTTTAGCAGTCGTAGGATTTCTCTTGTGTCTTTGGCTAGAGACCAAGAGCCATTTCTCATGCTAGCATTAGATTGCCGCTTTTATTTTGGTTGTATTTACCCACAATGCCGTGCGCTGTAGTCCGCTTCCTACATTTGGAGCAGTCTATGGTCCGCTTGGCGTTCACATTGGCATTCAAACCGCTTCACAGTTCACTTCTGTAAGTGGACAAGAGTTCACTTTTTTGGTCCGAATTTGATTCCATATATTGAATAATTTTGCTGGTATGCTAACTCCTTTTAGCACAACTTACACAAAGTTACTATCAAATCGCTTTTTAAAGCCAAAAATAAACCCAAGTGCACCGGAAACGACTGAAAGGATCAAACCTTATTAAAAAATTCGATTAATTATGTTAATTATTTTTATTAAAACTTCATTAATCCAAATTAAAGAGTTAAAGTCTTACCCAGTTCATCTTGTTGCTTAAACAAGATGAACTGTTGGGTGGTTTTAATGTTTTGCATGTTTTCGTACATGCATATTTTATCTACAGGATGGATTTCACCAGGTCATAACATCATGTGTTCATCCTGAATAAAGAGTCATTACATTCGTCAATACTCTGGATATTCCCCCAAACTTTACTGCCTGTGGTTTCCTTTCATGTTCTGCCTCAATCTGATTAAACTTCATTCTCATTTTCTGTGGAAGTCTAGACATGCACTCAAAAATATTGCAGTTTAAGGTTGAGTCGTGTTGCTGTCCTACTTTCCAGCATCCAACTTCATCATGTATGAGGCTTACTTTATAACAAAGTAAGCCCCAGGATTGTTTCCTATGCTTCCAAACATCCATCTAAGAGCTGCAAAACGTCCCCAGAGTAGACCCCAGACTTGTGAATTTTCATGCAAACAACCAATAAAAACAAAACATTTCTATTACTTTCTGTAGGACTAAACAATGTTGGTACATTCTCTTGTTGTTGCAAACAGAAGTCCAGCCAAGTGGCCTTGATTACCCTTTTATCAAACCGAGAAATCTCTGATTCCACACAAAACTCCTGCAATCACATTTTCACAGAACTGGTGTTCCTTGAATTTGTCTATTTTTCCCTCTGTCCTTGACTAACTCTGATTCAGGAGTATGCTGCTCTGTTCAGCTGACTGCTTTCATACAATACAGGTTTTGTTCAGCTTACACGTCACTAATTTTCCTTCTGCAGAGTTTAACCACACATACTGGACTAAGAGGGGGATCTCAGAGATTCTGAGAAGGACATGTTTAACAACGTGTAAGACAGCACACATCACTCATTAGGACAGGAAGAGTGGCCTGACTTTGGACATTTGTTTTACAAAATAAGACAATCTTGATAATAACAAGGCAAACACAAGATAATTCAGCGTAATCTGACGTTTCTTCAGTGGTGAAACTTAAGTTTCAGCCAAGGTTGGCAGATCACAAAGAGTTTGAGAGAAAGGGACACAGACATGTGGACTTTCACTGCAAAAACACAAAAACTTACCAATTATTTTACTTTGCTTTCTAGTGCAAATATCTTAATATTGGAAACTGCAGCTCTGAGGAGGAGCTGCGCCTTGAAATGAAAGGATTTCTCAAACATGAATGAAGGAACCAAGGCAACGCTCCAGGTGTGTTTTAAATGAGGGAATAATTTCTTCATAAACATTAAAAAACATAAAAACTTAATTTATGTCAACTTTTTTGATATAAAGCTCTAAAAGGTGATTTTACATAACTGCACCTTCATCATTAGGAGCTGCAGTATTTAGCTTGTGAGCTCCTTCTGTCTACATACATGGATTATCTGGTAAATCTCCACATTAGGAAAGTCTGTAACTTTGCTAATTTTCCCTAAAACACTCCTGGAATGTGTTTATAGTATTTCCTACAGTATGAGTTAAGAAACATGAACATGTGCTGACTAGAATACAATCTGAAACACGAGTTTCCAGCCTGATCTGATGTAATAATCTGGTCAAGATGAGTCTTTCTCCACAAGAAGGATCTGAAATGAAAGAGCTGTATGAATTAATCCAGCAGCAGAGTCTCTAAGCCATCTGGAGCTTCTGCTAAAATGATCCTGATTTGTCAACAAAATGTTATGTAACACTTTGTAAGTCAGTTGCACGGATCGTGGCGGTTATCCTGCTCTAATCACAGCAGTGTGCTTCGGCTGTACTGACACAGACCAACCAGGACTCGATATTCCAGCCAGGAAAGGACGTCCGCTCATATGGAGGGAGGTTTATATGAAAACGCTGCATAAATCTGAGATTTAACATGTTTAATCAAACAGAAGCTGGAGATAGGTACCAGCACTGGATGGATGGATAATCAAACAGATCTGCTCATATAGTATTATTATTTTCTAGTATGAAGTGATGCCACACTTTTCTGTCTCCATTGTGTTAACGAAGAGGA
This sequence comes from Poecilia latipinna, assembly GCF_001443285.1. Taxonomy (NCBI): domain Eukaryota; kingdom Metazoa; phylum Chordata; class Actinopteri; order Cyprinodontiformes; family Poeciliidae; genus Poecilia; species Poecilia latipinna. The sequence continues at coordinate 337,648 of NW_015112715.1, read as the reverse complement.
GATTGTGATCCTCTTGAGTTAAATGGAAAATAACCTGGACTCGTTTTGACCCGACCATTTTTACAGTGAAATCAGTTAAATAAAAGCGACATAAGGCGACCAACGGCAGAGTTGCTGTAACATCCGTTTGTGAAGTCGTCACGTCTTTCTGAAGTTCATGAATTTACGTGCAAAGAGCCAACAGCGGTTCAAAATGGCAACACACCGTTTACAGGACGAACTGCTACTTCAGTCAAACTTACTGTCTCCCTCCATAGGAGAATTTACACACTTAGAAATAACTCAAAAGAACAGACCCAGTGAAAAGACCAAATTCTTCAAAATACTGAGACATTTTGGACAATTTATTGCTTGTAACTTGGAGGGTGAATGACTGCAGACCAGCTGTGAGGCTGTGAGGTCCACCAGAGTGAAGACCTTGGCTACTCTGAACTCCTTTTGGATCATTTAGAGACCACAATACCTGTATTTCCATTGCAAACTCAAAATTTTTATCAATATTCCCAATTCCACAATTCCTCTGTTTCCATTGAATAAGAAATGCAACTAAAATCACAAATGAATAAGCTAGTTCAAGCAGTAAATCACTGAAAAACATGCAGAGTTATGATCCTCCAACTACTTCCTGTTTTCTTCTTTGTGGTTTATGTCGATGGCAACATTCAGTTGTTGATCATCTTACTTGTGTGATACAGAAGAAAAGCATTTCCATTGCAGTTTTGCAAAATAAATAACTTTTGATACGACCAAAAAATAAAACCCACTTGATCCGAGTGTATAGGTGTCAAACTTGAGGCCTGCGGGCCAAATCCGGTCTGCCGTATGTGGCCCTCTAGATTCCAGACTAAACACTAAGTGTGCTTAAATATTATGTTATCAATCAAATCAATGCAGTTTTTATCTGTTTACTACCATATTATGTCAATCAGTCCCTCCAGATTCTTGAGAATTATCATGGAAATTCATGCAAAATTATCAAATCCTCACACATTTTGCGCTTATATATAACTGGAAATTTATTGCAGATTTTTCTCTAAAATTGTCAAAAACTCTTACTTGTCTTACTGCTTCAGCCTTGACTTATGTCAGATTATAGTCCATGATATATACAGCGAGTCATAAAAAGTTACATTTACCATCATAAATAAGTGCAAATATCCAAATATTTCCAAATTAGAACCACAAACACTTTGATTTTTATTGCAAAAAAATCACAAAAAGAATTATGAGTCCTGGAGGGACTAAATAAATGTTCAATGATATTATTTTATTTTAAGAATCCACTGATATTTTAACATTTTGTGAAATGGTTTTGTGAATGCATTCTGGCACACCGGCCCTTTAAGAGCATTCATGATCTTGAGTTAGCATAAAATAAGTTTGACATCCCTGTAGAGCCAAAAAACAAGTTTTTTTTTTTTTTTATTGATATCTTTCCATATTTCCAGAGTAAATTTTCTCTCGAAATATCAAATTGAGCGATAATATGGTCAATGGAAATGCAGCTTCTGAGTGTTTTAGTTTGCAGTTTTGATGCTACATTTACAAATTGACTTGTTGACGTTTGTAATCTGTCTGGACATCTGCTCTCGAGAATCAACTGCATTTCTCTGTGGGTTACCAAGCAGTATAACGTTTAAACTCATTTTCACAAGGTCTGGTTTGTTGTTTACATTTCTGTTTGTCTGTTGCTTACACTGTTATCCTTACAGCTGGGCTAATCTCAGACCTCTGAAGCCCAAAATGCCCTTTGGTCTTGTAAGCTTGTGTTACGGCTGTGCTGCCGGTAATAAGCTTATGTTTGGAGCCAAGATTGGAGCAAACAAACTTTCAGCACAGGTTAATCCATCCCTTGTACTTTTGCCTGTGTATTTTTGGTTTAGGAAAGGCTAATGCCTCCACGAAGACATTCCAGCTCCTTGTGGGTGTAGGAAAGAGCGTCTGAGAGGCAGGCAGTGACATTTCTCTCCAGATGTAGCGCTACGTTCAGCTCAGACAGACCAGAAATGAATAATTCATGTTCAATGTCACAGGAGACTCAGACAATAACTGGGGAGGGATTCAGCCTTTCTGGGTACACTTACTCTAAGACTTTAGTCCTAAAATTTTCTAGGCAAAGAAACAAAATTGTCATCAGCATAGAAAGAAAGCTAAGTGTGATTAAGATGCTAAATTGCCTACAAACTTTAGAGGTTTTTCATGAAAACAGAACTTCCTTGTGGAGCTATGTAAATCTTTATTTTGTGCATTTATCACCAGCAGAGTTGGGTAGTAACTATTACATTTACTTGAGTAATTTTTTGTACTTCTATGATTATTTTTTACAGCGCAGAACTTTTTACTTTTACTCACAACTCTAACATGAGTAAAATTTCTCTTCCCGCTCTGAGTAACTTCACTTGATGAAGAACAAACTTGTTTTAACCAAACAAAGGAATATCTTACCAAGAAGGGAAATTTCTCAACAACTTGATTCAGAAAACAAGCCAATCCTGATGCAGACAGATGTCAGGGTCATGTTTTTTCTCGCATCATGAGTTGTCTGGTTGCTGAAGCATCTAGATAACGGCTAACATTTGAGTGAAGATAATGAGTTTTGCAGTCTGGAGAAAAGTGACGGCGCTGTGCGCATTTCCCGCTGACTCCCCACCCACCCGCTCATCATCTCCACTAGCAGGTGAGAGATGCCGAGGTTTCGGGTTGTTCATCTCCCCTTCCCACACACAGCATTAAAATCACTCCCGCATTCCCCCTCACTCGCCGCCACACACTCCAGTGCCCACACACACGTCGAGAGGGCCCGGGGTGAAACAAGTGGCTGACGGCTGCGGAGTATTTCTGGATCCTTTAATGTGCTGCGGTCCGTTTAGAGAGGAAAAAGAGACGCATGGACGAAGCAAAAAGTGTGAAACTCGATTTTAGCACCAAGAAAATAAGCATTTCACACGTTTTGCTAATTAATCCCAACGGTTTGGGGAAAGCATCATGCAGCTAAGCTGTTAAAATGAGTTTGGATTGTTTCCTTTTTACTTTTGGAAAACAACAATAAAAAGAGGCTGAAAATATCTATCTGCCAGTTGTCTTCCCATCAGGTCGTCAGGGTAACAAATCTGGGAGGAAAACCCAGACATTCCTGTTCCCAAAGAGAATCCAGCTCATTTCTGGAGATCCCAAAGCAAACCAAAACCAGGAGAGAAAAGCTAACAAAGCGGCGAAACTGCATTAGCTCACCATGCTGAGACTTGTACATTTGCTGAATGTGAACCTGCACTGAGGATAGTTTGGTTCTGATTCTGTTCCATAGAATCGTGAGTGCAGGGGATCTGTGATGCAAAATAAATTTTTTTCACATCCATTTAAGTCTGAACTGCTTCTAGAAAGAGCCCAAAAACCCACTTAACTGTTTTGGGAAATAAGTTCATGTTTTTTGCTATTTGGAAAATGAGCCATTTCAAAAAATCTCTTTTGTTGGATCACTGGGTTGTTATCTAGCAACCTAAGCTAAGGTCCAGCACATTTGGTTAGCTGTATGCTCTGTAGAATGGCTGGTGGAAAAGTCAAGTACTTTGTGATTCTGCATTCTTGCTGGTTGTGCAGGAGGCTCCATTTTTGCTTTTCAAAGATGTACGGTTATAAAAATTTTGCTTCTGTTTGCAGCCATTTTCATGTGTGACTGTAAACGTTGAGTTGTCTTTGTTTGGATATAAAGTGACAGATGCTCATTGTGAACTGAGCAGTCTGAAATCTCAATATCCAAGAAAGATTTGGGGCACAAAAATGAAATGAACACGTTTTGTATAGACCATAAATCTATCCTAACCTGTACACGGATTCATAATAGGTCACCTTTAGTTCACCTACTTTCTGTCTTTTCTGTCATATAATCCTCCCTGCTGTGTGAGTCAGTGTGCAGGTTTAAGGAAAGCCAAAACATCAGCCTGCAGACATTAAGTAAACGGCCAAGATCGTCTCCTCTGATTGGGTGGATATAAGTTACCTGGTTTGATTTCATTCTGGGTGAATTTCATCCACACTGCTCATGGTTCTGTCTGCAGAGGACTGGCCATAAAAGGGCAGACAGACAAAAAGACACACTCTCCATACCGCTGCTGTCTGCTCAGTCACATGCTGTCAGCGTGGACCGACACGTTTCCCCACACATGAGCTCTGCCTCCCCACCTATCTTGTTTTTCTCTCTCTTCTCGATTTTTAGATTCTGTTTTGACGTTCCGCCTGCTGTTTATTCTTTTCCCTTTTTGTGTTGCTATTGTGGTTCCCTGTGTTTCCACTTCCATGCCTCTTGCAGGGAAACATGGGCATCCGCGCGGCCCGAGCAGAGCCATTTAATTTGGGCCTCATTTTTTCCATGACACGGAGCATAAACAATCTGGACCCAGCAGAACGCCTCGTTAAGCGGCCGCTGCCTGCCGCCATTTCCCCGCCCGGTCCAGTGAAGCTGCTGCCGCTGCAGCGAGGCGTCCCTCAGTGGAGGTATGACTGCGATGTGAGAGTAACAAGAGGACGCATGCATGGATGGATCCATCCATCCATCCATCCAACCCCGATGGTTCCAGCACTTTAGCAGCAGGAAGATCTGGAGTAAATCGGAGCAGAATGGAGATAAAGATGCAGCAGCAGAGCTGAAAATATCTGGATTTAATTTAATTTATTAGGACAGTGCACATTAAACAACCACAATTCATGACAGTGTAACTATTTAGTGTCAAACTAAATTTTTAGCTTTCTATGAGCTGCAGGTCTTAAACAAGGAGAATTGTATCACTTTACACTTTATTTGCTCATAACGTTTAGCTCCACGTTTCCTTTCTAAACTCAGATTTAACGTTTCGTTTCCACCTGGGGTCCAACTCGTCTCGTATGTTTCTGACCTGCAGAACACAGAAAAACTTGATCAAAAGTGAGAATTTCCATTTCAGGTTTTGGCGTTGGAACGGCCTGGTCGTGATTCAAGCCTGATGGGCCGACTGGATGCAGCTCAGACGTGAAACTGAAACCGTGTTCTGGTGATTATGAAGCTCATTTATTCATCAAAATGACAGGCTGCATTTTCAGACTTGCCAACTCAAGGATCTTATGTCAATCCCACACATAAACTTCTGGTTGAGCTGGAATTTAATTAACAGTTTTGGATCAAACTCGTGTTTGGAGTTACTTAGAAGTAATCAAGTGAAGCTGATTGATCATGAAAGAAAAGCCCAGTTTAAAACATTCCTGCTTGTATAAAGAAAGCTTTCTGTGTCTCTCTGCTCCTCTCACCAGGGATCTACACCTTTTACGGAGGGAAATGAGAGGGACACGGCGGCGCTAACTGGAGCGTCACATTCTGTCCTCCTGACCGAAATTATACACACCAGGGGACGCACCATTATGTGGTCCATGTTCTCCATTAATGGGCTCTTCTGTGGCCAACATTATGTCAGAGAGAAATTTGAACGAAGCAGCCAGAACCGCCATGATGCAGGTGAGAAAAACAGACAGTAAAAGGCCAGAATCAGGGCAGATCCAAGACTCTTTGGGGCCCTAAGCAGGTTTTCATTTGAGACCCCCTACCAAAGTGTCAACATCAGATTCTGTGTGTAGCATACCTGCTATCATTAGCATCATTTGTAATTAGCTGACATCATACCAGTGTAATTATGGCTGTTGATTTTAACATTACAAGAACTAAAAAAATACATTTTTATTTTATTATTTTAACTATTTTAAATTAGCATCAGCTAATAAATACTAAATTTGCAGCAACGGCAGCAGGAAGAAATCAACCTATTTGTGGAAATAACATGGAAATTGTTTTTCCATGTGTAACAGTATTTTGTTTGTGTTATTCACTGGTATTTAAGTATATTTATCATGCTAGCTTTGTGCTCAAGTTAAGCAGCCACTTAACTCCCATATGCTTTGGGCCGACTGAGAACTGAATTATTTCTAAATAATACAACTAGTTCCTGTAGTTGCATCTTTGCAAACTGTGATAATTCTTCAGCGTTTTGCCTGATTTGCCTCTCAGATCTCTGATTGGACAGATCATCAGAGGTTACACAATCATTCTCCACTGTTGTCCACTCATATCCAGAGGAGAGAACCTTGTGTGATGCTGCGAAACGTAATGAATGAACACTAAAGATTAACTGTGTTTGCATGCTCTCACTAATCTGACCACTGGCAGAACTCCAGTTGAGTCCATGAAGTTTCCATGCTGCAGGCTCTGATATAATGTGAACGTGGGCCAAGCATGCTAACTGGGTTTCCGCTAATTGGATCTATTCATTCACAGAAAACAGAGAATCCAGTTTATTCAGCTAAGTTTAGTGAAGCACAGGCCGCTCTCTGTGACTGAAAACAGCATCTGTTGCTATGACTGTAAAATCAACCCGCCGTTATCAGAGCCTGAACGGGTTTTGAGATAAATCTCAGAAATTTTCTAGAAAAAATAAGGAAATTTCTAAGTTTGAAATGTATAAAATGTGCTAAAAAAATCTAGATATTTTGAAATTAATCTCCAAAATTGTCTAGAGAAAAAACAAGGACATTTCTGAGTTTGAAAAGTTGAAAATATGCTAGAAAAAAACTCAGAAATCTTTTAGATTAGTCTAGAACATTTTCTAGAAAAAACATGGAAAATTTCTGAGTTTGAAAAGTTTAAAACTTTTGGAAATCTGAGCAGCGTTTCAAAGGTCGAAAACCACAGAGAATGTTCCAAGATGCTGTTTTTACTCCCCCAGACCTGTAGATGGCGCTAAATATGAAGTTGCTACATTAGTTAGTGGTAAATACAACAAGAAAACAAGAACGATGAACAATAAGCACGAGTAGAGTCTTTTATGTGACAAGAAAGTTCAGATTCTTCGTGTCGGATTATAAAACTAGTCGGTCATTTTTTGCTATGCGTGACGCATTTGAGGTTTTAGTTCAGGTTCCAGGTTTGGTTAATGCATGAGCGTTAGCCAAAGAAACCAGGACAAAGTTATTTTCATTCTGAAAATCGTCCATTAAAAACTGTTTTTGTGTGGATGCAAAGCAAAAATGGTCAACAACTTAAAAGAACCCAATATTTCTGTGTGAGAGAGGCTGGACTCAGCAGACTGGTTGTAGTTCGTTTGACGAGCTGATTGGAGGATTACTCAGTAAATGAGCATGTCACATGTTTCTGTAGGTCAATAAAACTACAAAGTTCACAAAGAGTTGCACGAATAAAGTCATAAATTTGGTTTTGAGTTTCGGTTTGGTTTTCACAGCAGAGTGACAGCTGGTTCTACGTTACTGCACCAGTAATGAGGGATTATAGGAAATGTTCCTGTGACCTCACTGGACGCAAAAACCACGACAGACACACGTGACCCAATCCGCTCAAAACATCATGTGAACTTTCAACAGAAGCAGCTGCATATTAATCTAAACATCCAGAGACTCTTCCAAGGCTGAAATAGACTCTACCTCAGATTTCAACTATTAATACTTTAAATCAATTTATGCAAATTAAAACAGAATTAAAGGCAAAAAGTTTCACCTTAGGAATCATTTTAAAACAACAGTGTTCAAATCTTCCAAATTTCTAACCTTGCATTTCATTTTTATTCAATAATTGGTTAACTTCAAAGTAAGCAGCTTTTAACAAGATGTGATTAAAAAATCTAAGTACAGCCAATAAAATATCTATAGAAGTTATTGATATTGTTGTAAATCTGCACAGTGATTAATATAATATAATTAATTAATAATTACAAATAGACAGTATAATTAAACTAAATAAGTAAAAAACACAATAGATTATTATAAGACAACAAAATAAGATAAATTAAATGTTTTCATTAAAAAAATGAGCGTGAGAAGTCCAAAAGGTTTGACCTTTGAAACTCAAAAAAGTTTTTTTCTGGAACGTTTCTGATTTTAATCTAAAAATCTCCTGTTTTTTCAAGCAAATTTTCCACTTTTGACCCAAATTTCCCTTTTTTTTTTTTTTAATTTCTGAGGTTAAAATTAAAATTTCAGAGTTTTTTCTTGCAAATTTTTGAATTCTGAAACTCAGAAATTTTCAAGTTTTTCACAAAAATTTCTGAGATTATTGTCAGTTTTTTGGTCGACTACAATGACCTTAATGCTGTCATGTCATTGCGTGTGAAGCTAAAACAATGTGATGACAAAGTATGTTTAGGAGTTCGGGTCAAGGCGAGAGGAAACACAAAGACGAGGAGATCAGAGTTTCATGTTGAGGTTTTATTTGTCACATTCATCACATTTAAAGCCGCAGAGAGACGTGATGTTTTTTCTGTTTCTAAGCAACATCGCCTCTGCTGATTTCCCAGGATCAGAAGGAAGTTCATTCTGCATCTTGAACGTCTTCTGGTCGACGCGACCTAGTTTCAATCAGACGCCTCTGAGTCAGTCACCTCTTAATTAGGTGGCAGCTTACCTCGCTCTGGCTGCTCTCTGTCTGCTTCCTGCAGGATAAATTAACAACAACAAAGGAGTTTTTCACTCAGCAGCTTTTCTCAAGCGGCTCGGTCAGCTCCACTTTAATAAAACGACTATTCTTGTCTTTTCCAGTGATGCTACATTCATTCACTGCAATGTGGGAGGATTTTGTTCAGCAGGAAACGGAGGAGTGTGTCTGAAATAAAACATATTCCACCAGGAAATCTTCGTGTCTTCTCTCATCTTCTTACATAAATGTAAAATTTGCTGAAAGCCATTTCACAAGATCCACTCAAAAATAAAAAGAAAGGAAAATGGCCTTCGTGGGATTTATTAGTGGCAAAAACAGGAAATGAAACATATGACAGACAGTATAAGCAAAAATTCAGATTTAAATGGAAACTTTTTTTAACTAGGACAATTGTTTTTAGTTAGATTAAAAATATTTTTACAACAGAAAATATTGGCAACAACACAAAGTATTTGTTTTTAGTTAAAAAGACTTTTTTCTTTCTCCTGCAAGATCCACGTCTATACTGTGACTTTGCCACAACCAAATCGTGATTTTGCCAAACTTGGATAAATACAGGAAGCATTTTTCAAATAAAGACCAAATTTGTTTCTTTCTTTTTTCAGTTGATACCTAAATAAATTTGAAAACTGATTTAGCGCTAGCGAGAGAAATGTCCTGTGGTTTTTTGCCAAAAACAAAACAGAAATTCGACAACTGCTAAAAACTAACATCACTAATTTTGTTTACGTTTTACGAAGAAAGAGCAGATCGGAACCACCAGCCGACTAAATGTGCTGGAACTCTGCCTCGGTTGCTAGGTGACGGGCTGGGCTCGGTTGCTAGGCAACTGCTATAATACTGGTCGTATTTTGAAGGTTTTTTTAGACAACCTCCAAAAAAAAACTGAATGTTTTTTAAAGAGTTGGATTGTTTCTAGAAGCAGCAGAGATGCAAACAGAAGAATAAAAAGGTGTAAGAAGTGAATATTAAAGCTAAAGTTAAAGTTTATTTGTATACTTCATTTCAGAAACAAAGTGACAGTTGGGTACATTATTCAGTCACCAGTTGTGAAACAAGAAATAAATATTGCATTTAAAGGATCAATCAGTCATCAGTCTGATTACTTTTTCAAGGTAAACATGGTAACAGAGGAGATTTAAGTGTTTGTGAGCCAGTCTTACCCAGTTTAACCAGTCATGAGAGGAATGGGCCCAAATCCCAGCAAACTCTGGTGAGAAGAAAATCCAGAAAATGTAAATTTAAAGTCATGCAGTTTACATTGTAACTGTATCAAACTCTAAATAAATGAATGTAAACTACTAGTTAGACTTTAAAACATTATTCTGGTATTTTATTAATTCTAGCTGGTCTGATTTAATGTATATACGACATCTATATGCAAAATAAAAACAGCTTAAATGTCAAAATAGACAAAGTAACAAGACACTACAAAGATATAGAATTATGAATGTAATGTTTGTGTTTGAGAGAAGACGGCTTGAATCCTCCTCTGTGGATTCAAACCTTAACGAATCAGAAACAGTCGTCTCTCCTGAGCAGAGCCGGTGTGACAGAGCCGCCGCTCTGCGGGACGCCGTGGATGATTTCCTGTTGTTCCCCGCGGAGAACAAGACAGAGAACAGAAGCTGTTACAACCTCAGCTGTGAGCCGAGCGTCTCAGAACGAAGGCCGCGTGGGCCGAATGTTCCCGCTGAAAACACCTGAGCTCCTGCTGCTGCCAAGAAGCAGCCGGAGCCTTAAAGGGACGGTGTTATTTGTTATAATCTTATTCCCTCATCAAAAACATACTCAAAATGTTGCTTTGATTCTTTCATGCATGTTTGAGGGTAATTTAATCTCCATGGCAACCATTTGGCTAGCAAAACACTTGCTTTCACAAAACTCCACCTACTTCCATTCAGGTCCTCTAGACTAGTGGCAGCAAACACCTGCACAATGAGGCGCATTGTTGTGACGATGTGCTAAAGAGTAGGAGCTTCTTAAAGAGACAGAAACCCAATTTCAATTGTGAAGTCAAATGTATTTTAAGTCATTTTAAAGCAACTGAAGGTAACATAGTTACTTAATAGCATTATAAAATGTTATTTTCTACCTGGAAAATACACAATACCGCCCCTTTTAAATGACTTAACAAGTTAAATGTTGTTTTGTTTGTTCAAATTTGACAAAGTGCTATAAAAATATGGATAAATTTGTTGGTTTTGAAGCTCTTTCCTTCAGATTTTGAAGATAAACGTCTTTCTGCTTTGGGAAAAAGAATAAACAGGTCAGGGGTTTTTTTTCTACACCAATAAGAGACAAAATACATCAAAAAAATAGTTTTTATGTCTCATCAGAACTCTTGCTGTAGGATTTTGGATAATCTGGAGGCTAATATTAAAGAGTTAAACCATTTCTGCCTTAAAGTAACAAATGCGTGAAACCAAACCATTAATGTTTTTTTTCTTTCAATCTCAGCTAAAAACCTGAAGTTATGTTTTACGCTCGTCATGTTTTATTTGCATTTCTCTGTGACACACCTGAACCTGTTGGGTGAGCCGTTTCACTTCAGGTTAAAAATAAAACCACAGAAATGTTTTAGAGCAGCTCAACGTGTTCTTTCTCTAGATCCACAGGTTGTTACTCTGCCTTTATTTTAATCATTTTTAAAAGTCAGGAAAGAAGAAAGTTTGAGGCTAAAAGAGAGCCAGATGAAGTCCTGCCCGGGATCTTCTGTAATCTCCTAACAAGGAAATGAAAAGGTCATCAGGATCACAGCAGGAAGCAGCTTCACATCAGCAGCTTCACATCAGCAGACATTTTCTATTTTCTGCAGCTGCTGGAAAAAATAATGAATTCCCATCTTGAAGAAGGAAGGAGACAGAATGTACCTTTCATCCTGCATGTTAGTGAAGCGTTTTGATTGGGCTCCTAATTGCAGTCAAACACTTTTCCGTTTAATTTGACTATTTTTAGCTGAAGCGGCTCGTTGTTTTACAGTGCAGTCGTTTACAGGAGGTTTCTATGGGGTTTAAAAAGGAGCTATGGCAGTTTTCTAAGCGATGATGCTGAAATCAGGAAACATTCAATCATTCAGTTTATGCACAGATTTTATCTTCACTTCATGAAGATACTCTAAGATTATTTATTTTACAAGAGTGAAAAGGGAGCGGGAAGGAGAAAAATATTCTATAAACCTTCCCTTTTCTATAGAGCTACAAATTGGTCAAATTCATTAAATTAATTTACAATATGAGAATTTATCATTTTTCTTTTCTTCACCCAGATTGCTCTAAATTGTTAGTCCAATAACTAAAAGATTAAAAATAAGTTTTATTTATCATTTCTACAATTTGTGAAGAACATCTGTGAACATCACCTCAGATACTCAGTTAAACACTTTTCTGATATTTATTTATAATAAATCTTCTTAACTACGCGTCCTTTTTCTTCTACTTTGATTTATTGCCCAGATATTTGGGGTGGCAAAAGGTGAAACATGTAAAGTGTGTGCATACTTAAGCAATGTGCAGTGAAACTTAAAGTTGTGGAAAAACCAGAATCTGGAATATTCTGCAATGCGAGCCCCACCTTGACTGGAACTGGAATTACGGTCTTTCAACTGGGGCTATTTTGAGCTCAACAGATTGGACAAAGTTCCACAGGAGAGCCAACAAACACAAAAGGCTATGTAATTATCCTGGGGGGGTTAGTCCCCAGGATACAGCTTTATAAATGTCTAAAACTGAGGGGAAAACTTTAGTTTTGCCCTTCTTGTTTTGTGAAAGCTTTGTCCAAAAGTTTCCGTTGTTTCTTTGAAGAAGACCTTCAGATTTGTTGCATCTTCCTGCAGATGATGGCAACTCAACACCGTCCATAAGCAGAAACAGAACCAGACAACCAGAAGTAGCCAAGTTGGAGCAGAACCAGATATTTTGAACATTTCTTCATATCTATTTCATATCAATAACCTTATGTGGACTTGTGTATGGAAGAAGATTAGTGCCACTTGGGAAAAAAACTGACTTTACTCTCAGATTTCTGACTTTAAAGCTGATGGGAGGAACCAGCTTCAACGACCAAGATGCGAGTTGTGGAGGAGGACAACAAACTCTCTGGAGGAACATGATGAATTTAAGCAGTTTTTGGCCAGAGGCAGTTTTGTCATGCCATGACATCACAGTGCCCATCTGCTATGAAGTCAGGACTTTGAGAAAATAGTCAGAAATCTGAGGTTAAAGTCTAAATGCTGAGATTACAGGCAGAAATCTGAGAAAATTAAACCTGAAATTTTAAATTAAAGTCAGAATGCTGAGATAAAAATTTGAATTTTTTTCTTTTTTCCCCCCCAGTATACTTGGGCTACACACAATACACAGAAAAAAAATTCAGAAGGGATTTTTTTTTTGGTCCAGAGCAGAACCAAATCGGATTAACTTCCCAGATGTGATTGAGATATGTGTTTCTAAACATCTAATGTATTCCTAATTTTTGTGTAAAGTTCCGGGAAAGTTTGTTTTTGTATTTTGCTCCACGCCTCCGATGAGCTCAGCGCCACTCAGACTTTTTTAAGGGTGAGTGATTGGATCCAAATATCAACCGGGCCGGAGGAACCAGCCGCTCCCATCAAGGCGGTTCTTCTTCTGATTTTTGTTTTTCAAACGTCTTTATGCTCCCTGTAGTAACAATCTTAGTCTGAATAACGTCTTACTTCCCTGTTGCTTCTGTGTCTCGTTTATGTCGGGTCGTCTGGTTTATTTCATTTCTGTTTCCGTGTTTCTGACATTTCGCCAGTTACTTCCCGTCCATCACATCCCAGTTCTTCATCAACTTCCTCCCTGTTGCGTAACAAACTCTCCATTTCAGAATGTTTTCGTCTTGTGAGTAATAGAAAACCCCTCTGCAGTTCATGACCTTTGAAACTTAAAAATACAAAATATGTTTTATTGTGAATGAATGAAAAACATGTAAAAGATGAAAAATCTCATTTCAACAGAAACTCAGAACTGAGCATCAAGACCTGCTATGTGAACGTAGCATAAATTATCTCTCTGTTAGCTCCAGTCTGTCTCCCTGTGTTCCTCAGGTATTTTTCCCTGGTCTTCTACAAGTGGAAGTTTTTTATTTATCATTTTATTTATTATTTTTACAGCAGGAATGCGATCTGCTCCGTAAGGTGGCGTTTTTAATGAAACTTTAAAATGTTTTCCTTTCTTTCATCTCCATCACACCACTAAACACCAATTTAATAAATATTATTCTTTTCTTGTCCTCCTTGTTGCAGTAGTAGTTTGTTTTTAAGTTTCTTTTCACTTAATTAATTTGACGAAAAACAAGTTTTCCCAAAAAAAATTATAGCATAACCTTTGTTTTCAAGGATAATTAAAACTTATATGGAGAAATATCTTTAGTGCCTTCAAACAAAATTTCAGACTGATTACGATATTGATTATTTACATGGATTATTGCAGCTCACGCAGATACATTTAAATAGATTTTTCTGTCTGAAGTTAGGAAACCAAGCAGAGTTTCAGGTGTTTTTCTGCAGCAGGAGGCTGCGGTTGCCTTTTTGAAAATCTTCCACTCATTCTTTGTTGATGACATCCCAGTTCAGAATGTGGTTTCACGTCATTTCCCTGAGAAAAGAGAGTTGATGGAGATCCACACTGCAAAAACACAAAATCTTAAGTATATTTGTCCAGTTTCTTGTTCAAATGTCTTATTACACTAGAAATAAGTCAAACTAACCTACAAGTCAATAATTTCTTGATGTGGATTTAAAAGTACTAGTTCCACTAGCAGATTATTTAACTTAAACATGATACTTTTTCTGCATTATAAATGAACTAATCTGGCTGTGGAACTAGCATTTTTTTCAACTCTATCAATATTAAGGATTTATTTATGTAAAACAAGCTCCTGGAAAGTTACTTGCGAGTTATTTTTGTCTTATTTCAAGTGAACTAAGATTTTTGCACTGTTGGAATTACTGACTTAAAACAAAGTCTTATTTCTTGCTGAAAAGTTACTTGTAAGTTAGTTTTGTTTTATGAAGTGTAAAAGATGTTTGCACTAGAAACTAGACACATACTTGGTAAGATTCAGTGTTTTTGCAGAATACTTCAAATATCTAATAATGTTATATTTTCTCAACTTGAAATTGGAATTTAGTGCCAATTTTATGATGTCGAGGCCAATAAATCACTAAAAAAAGCAGAGTTGTAAATTAGTTTCGTCTTACTTAAAGTGTACTCATTTATTTGCACTAAAAACCAGACCAAAAATACTTGGTAATATTTGGTCTTTTTGCAGATAAAACTGCATATTGTGTCCTTTTTGGAATAAATAAGTGGAATCAAAGCAACAGGATGAAAAGTGCATCACGAAGGGGTCATCCAAAGTCCTCTGGGTTATGCAACAGCCCTGCATTCCAGGTACGGATCCCGGCCTGGACTCAACATGAATTCAGTCGGATCAAAAGCAGCGGGGCAAATATTTTGGATCTACACACTCAGACTGAACTCAGCATTTGTTCACCTCTGCAGTGGTTAAGCCTTTCATGACCCCAGGCGTGCACTCTGACACCTTCTGCTTCTGTTTCTGCCCCTGTTTGTCAGGCACTGAAGTTGCAGTTGAGATATGAGGAAGCCGAGCTGAAGGGGAAAATCCCCTCTCCTTTCCATGGCAGATATGAAGAGTTTGGGCAGGGCGTCGAGCTGCTGCCTGGCTGCGTGCATGTCACCAGGATCACAGTCAGGAACCCTCACTGCACAATCATTCCAGTTGCTGAATAATACAAAGCAAACAGTGACCTACTTTCAAAGTAGGGAACAAGCTGGAGAGAAAACCCGGAGCGGGATTCAGCTGGGAAGCGGAGCGGAGCCGGATAAACAGGCGGATGAGCAGGAGAGTCAAAAGTTCTCACAATTTCTACTTCACACAGCACAGATACTTGTATAAAAAAAACATCTTGTAAAAGTACATGGTCAACTCTTTTACAGAAGTAAAAGTAAAAAAGTACATGTTTGATATGTCTTTAGGTACAAAACGTAAAAAGTACACTGCGAAAATGCTAAATCTTAAGTATATTTGGTCTGGTTTCTAGTGCAAATATCTTATTATACTTTAAATAAAACAAAACTAACGTTCAGGTAACTTTTCAGCAAGGTTTTGCAGTGTAATGTTCACCTGCAAAAATACAAAATGACTTTAGATCAATCAATCAATCAAATTTTATTTGTATAGCACATTTCAGCAGCAAGGCATTTCAAGGTGCTTTACATATTTAAAGAAAAAAATAAGAACAGCATGTGACATTGAATAAACAGTAAGAAAGAGAGATTTTGAAAAAAGAAAAGAAAAACATTTAAAAAAAAGATAAGTCTAAAATACTTAAAAAGTTCTAGTCATAAAAATATATTACTTTTTCTATAGAAATGTTTTAAAATCCTGATACTGTAAGTTTTTCTTCAAACCAAAGTCAGATTGCACCAAACTCAGCGCTTTCGTCACTGATCAAAGTTTGAGCCGACATCATGGAAGGATTTTTTAAATGGAGAATGTTTGAAGGTGTTTCTCTGTGACGTCACTCAGGTTAAAGTCTCCATCCATGTTGTTTTTCTCAGGTCTGTTCTTCTTCTGCTGCTGCTTTGCTTTGGTTGCATCCAACTGAACGCTGAATCACAGTCACTATGAAACACTTTTCCTGTGAACTGTGGACTTTTTCCTTCATAATTTTTTCATCATGGATGTAACAAAGCATTTGTGAAAATGTAAAGTCCAGAAAGAACAGCTATTTCTCTTAAAACAAAACGTCCTCAGAAAGATAAATACTCTACATATTAAACAACTCTGGTGAAAGCTCCAAAGATTTCAACTCCACCAGATCGATTGAAATGTGAGCAACTAGTGTGTCCTGCCATGAGAGAGCCAGAATCCCATCCGGGAATTCCTGTAATCCAGCTCCGCGGCTTGCAGCCTCCTTTAAATGTGATTAAATCAGGCAGGCAGGGATACAGCAGCCCCCATGCTGGAGGCCTCCTGCACCAGGAATGCAGTTCAGGGTATCAGGGCATGTGTCACACTATCAACCCGAGCAACGCACACCTTTTGGCTCCGGATCCCTCCTCATTCAGCCCCCAAAATGTTTGTCTGGAGCTCACCTCTCCGCCGGAGGGAACAGAATCGCATATGATAGTCCAGGAGATTCAGGTCTTTTGGGGATCAAAGTTGTAATATTTGTTACATTTCCAGCTGCTGTGGTTCACTTTTAAGTAGCTGGCCCAAGTTGTGTGTGAATTATGCCACTGTTTAAGACCCCCCACACATGAAAAAGTAATTTCCATATTGTTTTGTTTTTTGTTGTTGTTACACAAATAGGTCAATTTGGTGTTGTTTGCTGAGGCAGCTGATGTGGAAATAAGGCGCAAAAAGGTTCGGACCGGCCCTGGCACGGAGTCAAACCTTTGAGGAACCAGTTCCTTTCCTCGCCTGTGGGGGCGCAGCAGTAAAGGAAATGGCCTGAAGAAGACACTGAATGCAACTTCCTTCTTCACAAAATGTAAACAAAAATGGAGAAGCGTCAAATTTTAGCGGTTGAAGGATTTCTCCCGTTAGCACTAAACAAACGTTTGTTCTGGTTGTTTTTACCCAGAATCATAGTCGAGTTGTAGCTAATTACATTTACTTGAGTAACTTTTTGAAAATATGTACTTTTAAGAGTATTTTTACCCATAAAAGTAAATATTTTACTTTAGTAATTTTATTATAAAATAAGCAGAAGTTTTTCTTCTCAAAGTCTCAGAATAACATTCAAATTGATTTAAATCTGTCCGATTATTTAAAATGTCAAGTTGAATATTTATTTTATTGAAATTATAACCATACAGCTATCCAGTAAAAGTATAATTATGTAACTCAGCGATTCCTGTACGTGTGGAACACATGACGCAGGAACCTAAACTTGACATTTTGTAATCAATGTTCGGGTTTTAGACACTTTGTCCTCCTTAATCAGCCTCGTAAGTCGCTGATCTCTCCATGGGGAGTCGCCTTCTCTGATGGAACGCCATGATGATGTCATCCATCTTGGTTGCGTAAGTCACCTTTAACAAAGCAGGACGTGATTTCCTCTGACAACCTGAAAGAAAGTAAAGAAAAAGATCCTGGAAAAGTTTCTTATCAAAAAGATTTGGGTTTTTTGGAAGATATATATATATATATATATATATATATATATATATATATATATATATATATACATATACACACATATATATATATACATATACACACATATATATATACATATACATATATATGGCTCTCTGCCAAGGGTGTCATGAATATGGAAGAAGGGGACGACCAAAAAACAAATCTTTTTAGTACAACTTTTGGGTTTCTAATTATTTCTAAGTACAAGTGTTGAAATTCCTTGTGTCCATCCATTTATCCATGAATGGATAATTGGATGTATCCATCCATCCATCCATCCATCCATCCATCCATCCATCCATCCATCCATCCATCCATCCATCCATCCATCCATCCAGTTTCAGGCGATCCCTCAGTGAAGTTCAGATTTAATTTGTTTTGGGAGGGAGGGTGTGTGTGTGTTTTTGTGTGTGTGTGTTTGAAGGAGGGTTGTGCTGATTTTCCTAGATGTGAAATCAAATTCACTGGGAGGAAGCAGCTTGTTGTCGGGGTCTGGGTTATGAAAGTTCAGCAGCAGGTTTCCAGATGCTCCTTCCTCTCAGCAACACCAGCAGGCTCCTGTGTTACAAAAGCCTCATCATCAGAGAGTCGGTAGCCGTGGAGACGTGATGCAACAGGTCAGCGTTATAAAATGGAAACATGCTGGTGAGATGTGATCTTCAGCTGAAAGTCCTTTCTGAAGCGGTTTGCAAAGCCAAAACCAGCATCTCTGCTGCAGTCTGAGTGAAAACCGCTTTGCTGTTTCCTTGGCAACGAAGACGAGTGCCGGGCGAAAGTGACACTGACCAATTAAGAGGTGAGAAAGGCAGCGGCGCTTTGCCTCTCACATCACCTCGGTGAATTATCATGAAGAGCTTTTCTGAGTCACTTAGAGAGGAATGTCATTAAAACAGAACAAGCAGCAGAACTCTGAATGATTTAAGGACTTCAGAAACATTTTACATAATTCTTTTAAAACATCAAGAGGCATTTAAAACTGCGGTTCTGCTATAATAACTGAAGAGCAATCAGTGTTGGTTTCTATAATGAGTGTTTTAAGCCTCAGAGATGATGAATATCATCTAGATCAACCATCCAAACAACTCAACAATGTTCCTATAGAACATAGTTGTCTCATCTGTTTTCTAAATATCATTAATTTTGGATAATTTATTGGAATCACTAAGGAATGATTTTACACCAATCAACCACTAAACCTTTTCTCTACTTAACGTGGTTGAATTTATCTTCTCAGCTTCTTATTCTTAGACTGGATTCACATCAGCCATGTTTAATCAAAAAGCAAACTCGGTCTTGATTCGGTTGAAGTGAACTCTGGTGCGGTTTAAAGTCATATCTGAACATCAAGCGGACCAGCAGCCACACCAAAAGGACGAAGTGGACTACAGTGCAGGGTATTCTGGGTAAATACAACCAGAACAAACATGCTAGCAGCAGAAATTGCTATCAAGAAGCTCATAAACTTCAGCTATTACAGGTAGAAGTTGCGAGGTTCAGGTCTTGGCTCAGACCTGAAACTTCAGAGTCAAATAAAGACAGTTACAAAGTTGGTCTTCTGGTTCTGTCATCATCACGCAAATACACATCTTCATCCACAGAAGCAGAACCAAACATGGAGAAGCAACATTCAGCTTCTCCATGTTGAGAGGTTTTCTGTAACAAACTCCCATAAAATTGCAAAACAGCCAAAAACACTGAGTTCTTAAAAAAAACACTAAGCCCCTCCCCCCCAAGCTTATAGTTGCTTTTGATTAGTAGTAAGTGATCAGTATTTAATTGGTGATGATTTCTGACAAAATGTGTTGTTATAACTTGTTTCATGATTGGTTAACTGAGTGATGTAAAGCACTTTGAACAGTCTTCTATACTAAGAAACTTGACTTGTCAGTACTTAGTAAAGGCCAGGTCATTTATAGCAGGACTGAATGGGTGAAATGACTGTTGAACCATTTGTTTTGACATGGCGGACACCAACATATGGTGAAGAGGCCAGATGATCTGACGGAGAGTTTGTGAAGCTCTCTGTCTCTCTCTCTGCCTGACTGGACAGATAAACTCACTGCTCTCCCTCTGAGGTGCCTCTCATCTCATGTGATGTTTCTGAAACCTCTTCATGAACCGCAGACGTAGCCTGACCCTCTGACACTTGGTTCAAGAGGACAGATATCCCAACTCATCCACTGGAGAATAAAGAACATCTAAGAAGCTTTAGAAACAGTATAATTAATAAAGTCAGGAGTTATAGCATAATTTTCTAGTGAAGTTGCAAAGTTTCAGCTCACTGATAAGCCCCTCGCCATCTTTATTGAAGCCAAATAGTGTGACGCTAACCCACCGAGGTAAAGAGAAAACAAAATAAATCTATTTCAGCTTTTATTTTTAAGTATATCAGTTTTGATCCTCCATTGCAGAACACTGTAGGTCTAAAATGTCGTGTAAATGTTCCTTTCTCATCTCAGTTATCCTTTGAGTTGTTCTATAAAGTTTTCTTGAGGCAGACAGATGAAAAGCTGCTAATATTTTATAGCTCAGTTGTTTCTGAATCCCATTAACATGTAGAGATCAGCGGGCGTCTGAGTGCTCTCAGCATTCATTTGCAGCTAGAGAGGCTTTTAAACAGACAGATGGAGGACTGGATGTTTGGGATCTGCTGTAGGCCAGGTGTGGAAACGCTCCACCAGCAGCTCGGATCATCCTGCAATCCGTCGAGAGCAACAAACACCCACACAGCCTCCTGGAGCCAAACATCTTTTCCTCTCCACCGCCTACATCTTCCGCTCCCTGCCTCTCTTCCAACGGTTCCCGCCTCCGCTCTCGGATGTTTGGGTGCAGATCAGAGGCCGGGACAGCTTTTGCAGAGGTGGCACCTCTGCTGGAGTTGCAACAGTCTAATCTAGTCCACGAGTAAGACTTTATTCTGTCGGTGGAAGCTAAATGTGCTGCTCTGTGCTGCCACCATGTGGTCAAGAGTAAACACTACACCAACAGAAACCCTCAGGTTGTTGGGAAGCTCTGAAAAAAGTGTGTGATTCAGATTAAAACCAAAAGCAAAAGTTTATCTTATTAATTAATGATCAGTAAAACCAATAGATGGATGAATGTATTGATCTGATGTTTTGCTGTGCAGTGAAATCAGAAAAAGAAGAATGGGGTGTTATTTGAAAGGTTACACAGTAAAAAAGTAACAGCAATAATTTGCTTTATTTAGCCTTTAGAAATGAGGGTGTTAAGTGTTAAAAGTCATATTTTCACCAAGTTAGCCTTAGGTTTATGTGAAAGTTTTAAACTAAATATTGAATTTGAAAGCTAAATATATAGTTTCCAACTAAATATTTATGTCAAAATTTAATATTTATTTTACTAACTAAAATATAAGTTTCCAGCTCAAATTTTGTTTTCTATTTATTTTGCATAAAACTAAATATTTATTTTCCAAACTAAATATTTAGCAACCAAGCTAAAGATATACTTATTTTAACTAGTGTTAATAATTTATTGTAACTATTTAAAAACTTAGCTTTTTATTTTAAAAAAAATTAATTATTTTTTTTTTTTAGTCTTGCATTTTTCTCGTTTTCCATCAAACTTTTCTGGTCTCTCTAGTGCCTCCTAAAAAGAAAGTGGAACTATTGTCAGCAATAGCTCTGCACTTTAATATTAATTATCATGTTTATACAGATGATGAAAGAAGAAGAATGCAAAAACAAAAGTTGACAATCTTAAGTTTCCGTTTCTCAGAGTTAGGGCTGCAACTAGTTTTCAATTAATCTATCAATAATTCCACTGATTAATCAGACTAAAACAAGACATATTTTTATGCAAATAGATTAAAAGAGAAGTTCTGTGTAGAACACATTTACAGAGAAAGGTTTCATTTATCTTAAATGCAAAATGTATATATTTTTGTGCAGTTTTGGCTTAAATGTTTTTGGTGTATTGTTCTTTCCTTTTTTGAGTCTGTATATTCCAGTTAATGATTAAATGATTACTAAATTAGTTGACAAATATTTCAATACTTGATTAATCACGGTTACTTTGATTAATCATTCCAGTTTGATTTGTCATATTGCATATTTCTGCGTGTTTTGTCCTTTTGATCACAGACTGAATCGTAGGAGTAAACCTGAAGGAGATTCTGTCTTTTAAAGACATCAGGCAGACAGAAGTGAGTGAAATTAAGTGCAGCTCCCAGGCTGCTTTTCTTCTCCACTTCCTCCCAGAGCTGACACCAGATTTAGATTCTGCAAGCTGAAAAGCACCAAAAAGTCTAAACAGCAGAAAATGTTTTAAGGACAAATGAATGAAAAAGAAATTTGTGCGAAAGCCTTTCCTCTTAAGTCCCCCTTTTGCACAGAAATACATGTCTCAGGAGGGAGATGCAGATAATATGAGGGGGAGAAGAAAGACACTAGCTAATAAAAGAATAAAGTTGGAGCTTCATTTGAAAAAACAAGAAAAGAAAAGAGGAACCAGCTTTGAGGGCAATCGTCTCTCAACACTCCATACTGATCGGTGTTGCAGCCAGCTCTGGTTTCTATGGAGAGTCCGCCTACACAGCCAGCAGTGAAGGCAACACAAACGCGCTCATAATGCCAATCTTCACCCACTCGGCATCCGCTGTTTTAAATGCCGCTGCCTCCCGTCTCCTGTTCCCCTGTGTCTGCAGCGCGCTGAATATCTCCTCACCCTTCCAGTCTGGAGCTCCAGATTTTATGTAACCAGAAATGTTTGTAAGAGAGTAGGCAGTTTTTACTGGAGGAGGAAAACAGCTTCCACCTTCCTGTGATTCTGTCAGAATCAGCTCAGAATCAACTAGCCATTACAAGAACGCTAACTGGAGCCATTAGCTCTGCGTCATGTTAGCCTTTAGCATAGGTCGAGGCTTGTATGGGATATTTTTTCAGTCTTATCACAGATGTGTTCTCTGATTCTGCTGGAGATATTTTCAATTCAAAATGGTTGTTCCTTTCCACCATTGCCCTGTGCTTGCTCAGTAGGAAAGATAGATGCAAAGTCAGAGACTCAAAGTAATAGATATTTAATTACCAAACATATATTTTATAAATTTGACAATATTATTGAAATGAATGGATTATATTAATCTGGACTAAATTTATTCAGGATAATATGGATTCTACTTGACCTGTCAGCAAACTGCCTTGAGATTAAATTTGATGTTAAGTACATAAACACAATGTCCAAGAGCTGTATTTACACACCTTTATCACTAAAATGCAACAGCTGCGAAGTAAGGTTTTAAAAGATT
This sequence comes from Poecilia latipinna, assembly GCF_001443285.1. Lineage (NCBI taxonomy): Eukaryota > Metazoa > Chordata > Actinopteri > Cyprinodontiformes > Poeciliidae > Poecilia > Poecilia latipinna. The sequence goes on along the minus strand of NW_015112715.1, from coordinate 314,723 downwards.
AATAAAACTGTTCATTTTTCTTCAATCTCTTAATGTTAAATTGTCATTTTGATTATAGTAAATTTTATTTCGCAAGCAAATGTATTACAGCACACTGTAATGGTGTGAGAGAATCAGTATTTTGAGGAAAAAGTAGATTGCTTATTTCTTGACTACACACACCATCTCTCTCTCTCTCTCTCTCTCTCTCACACACACACACACACACACACAAAAAAAAAACATATCATTTAATTCCACACAGACTGATGTTTCAAGTCTCTATTTCTGTTAATTATGATGATTTTCTGCTTCCTAGCAAATAAAAATATTACATTAAGAAAAGTTACATCAGACAAATACAAAATAATAAATTTTCTTATGCAGAAATGTCAACCTCAAGAGTACGTTTAATGTGTATATATGTCTGATGCAAAATCTTAATCCTATATTTTTTTCATTGGAGTAGAAATAGTGCATTGTTTATTTCTGTTCTTGGTTCTCAAAACGAATTTGACACTCACAATATGGCGGACGCGCAGCCGCATTAGTTCCACACGACAATAAGGGGCGGGGGGTTTGTTGTAGATTGATTCCAGCAAAGCTCCGGTAGATACGTCTACTGTGGTCGGGTTATCTTAAGCTAATTCGGTGTAGCATCTACGATAGTATATCTGTTATCATTACGTAATGTTAGCTCTTGTTTTGAAGCCATAATTCTGAAAGTCTGAGGCTACTTCCGGTTATCTCCAGCTAGCATCAGAAACATCACGATGGCAGCTGAGTCCGAGTGAGTTTGCCGTCGATATTTCTAATATTTGTTCACAGATTACAAATGACAGAGGTAGACCCTGTTTTACATTTTCCAGCTCCAAACTGGTCGTTGTTTCCATGGGAATACCTGGAAATATGCCGCAGCCTCCAGCTAACGCGAAGCTAGCCGGTTAGCTTTACTGTTAATAAAACGGTAAACAAGCTGAAAGTTTGTTTGTGTTCACAGGGTTCAGTCTGAGATCGAGGTGCTGCAGTCCATCTACCTGGAGGAGCTGCAGGTGGACAGAAGAGAGGACGGGTGAGGAAGCAGCAGTCCTGCTGGGATCTGGGCAGAAAATAATGCCTTTTATGGAAAAAACTGTTATAAAAGAAAAGGCTAAAAATAATCTAGAATGTTATTAATCATCCATAAATATCACCTGAAACATTAAGTATATCAGGAAAATGTGGGAGATCAGGTCAAAGTTCATTCGTAGGAAAACTTGAAATCTTTATTGGTTCAATATGTCAGCTGTTGTTTGCAAAGGACTGAACAGGGACATCATTTTATGACGGTATTTTCCAGGTCATAAAGATCAGAAAACATAATATTGGTTTTTCCAGTCGTTATGACGCATTAAATGGTCTGAAAGTTGTAGCGTTTAGCCTGTGTGTCTTGTTTGTGCTGCTGCAGGGGCTGGCAGGTGAGTCTGGTTCTGTATCCATCCACTGCAGAGGACTCCGTCTCCCAGTTTGTCCGACTCACTCTGACTCTGACCCTCGATCTGCAGGTATGTCGACCTCCCACCCAGCTGAGCCACTCCTGAATTTACACCCTTCTCTCTTTTCTCTGTGTCTCCAATCTGAGTTTGTGTGTTTTTGCTGTCAATCACATGTGAACATGTGAAAATTGCAGCCACTTTAGTGTAAATTTGGGTATGATACAAATTGGATTCACCAGGCACTTAAGGAATGACAAACTCTTCAAACTCAGTATGTTGATCATTTTATTGCTCGAGTCAAAATGTTTTTGAACCACAGAAGGGTTTTAAATGCAGCTACTTAATGAAAAATGCTGCACTTTTCCATGAGCTCATAGCATGTTTTTTGCAATATGAAAATCAGTTTTAAAAATGTATTGTGCTTTTGAACAATTGGTTTTCATCCTGCAGTTTATCATAACAGTGTTTCCTATTGTTAGGTAAATTGTATTATTATCAACTATTTGGTATATCTTTATTATGTTCTTAGTTTATGTATTCTTACTTATT
>NW_015112715.1:306873-308477 GCF_001443285.1 Poecilia latipinna | reverse complement strand
ACCGTCTGAACAAAAGGTTTTTGATAATTTGGTAAAGCTAGGGCAGAGGTTGACACAAGGGCCTGCTTTATATTTTGAGATTTTCACTATACATTAATTTGTTTAAAGGTGCCACAATTTCCGCATAATTAGGCACCAATTTATATTATATTATTTTTATCACCTCATTTCCCTTTTCCCCCCCGTTTAACACATGGCATTGCCCATGTGTCACAGACACGTAAGCTTCTAATAAAGTGTTTGGGAGGACAGGTGAACTCATAGGTTCACTATAGAAGATATTTTAGCAGACACGTCTTTTAATTGCAGGATTATATTTTGGTTATTCTTTGTTAAATTCAGCAGCTTTCAACATTTCTATCGAATTCCTCAAGAATAAAAATGTCCATCTTTAAATTAACCAAACCTCAAATCCTCTAATCCAAGATTTTTCTTTTGAATTTGACTATAAATCAAATCTAGATTAAAATGTTTTAGACTGAAATCTAGAAAGTGTTGCTGTCATTCACAATCATCAATTTTTAGTACCCAGTTATATCTATCAGGTTGCTTAAAATCTCAGACTTCCACTTAACCTTGCATTTCAGTCAAGTTAACAACGTAAGTTATTTATATCTAATATGAAATGGTCAATAGTTTCATCCGTTACTCAATTCTTTAGCAGTTTTTCTTTATAGAACTAACTTGCATTCATAAAAGCATCAACAAAAATCACACAAAAACCAAACCAATTTCAATCAATTTTGAGATTCTTTATAGGATTAAACTCTAAATTAAATTTGAGTTAAATTCAATTATCAATTATTTTCAATATTTAGAGGCGTTTAATTCATTTCCACAGTAGTATACTTAAAATGAATTATTTGTCACTTGTGAGGTTTAAACCTAATTTTAGTAACGTTAAAATATATATATATATATTTATGCACCGGTATCGCACAGAAAGTCAATTTATTTTATGATTCCACTTAACGTGTCCCAAGCTGCACATATGTCCACCATTTCATCAATTTGGTGTGGTGGTTTGTCTTTTTGGGGTGTGATAAACTCTGATCATGCTGAGGATTACTCCTGTTTGAGGTCTCCTCACTCCACCACCCCTCCTGTTGTCCCGTGCAGCATTATTTAAAGTGCAGTTTCTTGCCCAGTGGCCAGTACCGCCACAAATCCAGCAGCCATTTGGACTGCGTGGATTTTGTGGGGTATTGTTTTTGGTTCGTCGCCTATTGCGACCTCCTCTGTCTCTGCTTTTTCTGCGACCTTTCATTGGGCCGTTGAAAAAGGCAGAGGTTCCTAAACCTCCAAATTCATCCAGCTGAAAAACATCTAATCCTTGATTAGGTTTTTCAAAGATTTTTTCAGCATGAATTGCCCACGTGGTTAATTGTGAGACAGGGACAGTTTCAATTTCAACCAGGTGTTTTCTTATCCATCTCCCAATTTCAGGGCGAAAGCCCGTCAGCAAAGCATTTTTCAGTTGCTGCTGATATGCACTGGTGTCATCTTCATTAAAAGTTATCCCGCTATGCATTTTAAACTCTTTTTCAAAACGCAAACGGAAATCATCTACTTTTTCTCCAGCTTATTTGTTTTATCCCTGCCAC
>NW_015112715.1:232981-301811 GCF_001443285.1 Poecilia latipinna | reverse complement strand
AAATTTGGTCCAGGTTCGTTGACTCCTAGGGAGTCCTATGAACTGGAGTTGCTTTCAGTAGGCCAGCAATTAAAAATACCTTGTTGTGGTATTCTCCACTTCAACTCTTTCGAGTGGGAGAATCTTGCCTATTGCATCCACAAGAGGTCTGCTGCTTACAACCCTACTGCGTTATATGAGGTAAAATACCGAGTGGTATTTAAACCTCCAATCACTCTCACTTTCACACTTTTTGTCACGGAAATTAAGCGCCTGTCGTCGCCGGACTCCGCCGTCCGTTACCACGGGTATTAGCCAGGCCCCGCAACCTAACAGGACAAGGTCTCCAACCTTGCACAGCACCAGGCTCCGTCCGCCTGTTACATGAAGACTTTGCGCTAGGACTTTCGCTATCCTACGCGGATTTTGTGCATTAATTTAGTTACCTGTTAGAGTCTAGAATTTCCAGGGTTTTATATACGCGCAATGACCCCCAGTCACTCGCCACTTTTAACCAAGAATCACTCACCCCTGTTGCCTTTCCTTGGAGTCTCGTCAACCTTCAGATCCCAGCAGGCAGGCAGAGTGCCAGCCCTTGAACAGGTTCTGAAAAGCTTCCACTAGGAAGCTTGCCGTGCACGGTCTCTACTGGCATCTACCTTACCCGCTGGAATCCTTCCGGTATGTTGAGCTCCGGCTCGAAGGACCAAATTATGTCAGAGTTGACACCTATTAAACACAGCACATAACGCAGAAAAGACAAGAGAAAGTTAGATTCTGAATACTCGCGAGGAGAACAGACAGAGATGTGCTTTCAGTTACAAATCTCCTGCTGCTCTGAAGCACATTTGCCTGCCCCTCTCTTTTTATTGTCTTTAGGATCCCTAATCACAGAGAGCGCTGTAACTCTAAGGGGAGGGGAAAAGACACTTCATCACACAGTCACAGCGCCAAGATTATCACTAACTAACAACACAATCTATCTCGCACTAGCTTNTTTGGCACGGGAAAAATAATAAACAGCAAGGTTTCAATAGGCTCTCGCAGCGCTTAGCTGCTCGGGCCTAAATAATCTTTCAAGACTGAGCCCTAGACTCCTTATGAAAACCAAACATCTTAAGTGAGGGCAAAAGGACCGGAGAAGAAAAGTCTGAATTGAGAGGAAGGAAATCAAAGTACAAAGAGGATGGTGAAAGTATTTCTGAACTGTTTGCTTCCAGAGATGACCCATATCATTATAAATGTCTCCTATATAATGAGTATAAAGCAAACAGTCGGATGCCTGAGGACAGAAAGGCACAGCAGCTGGAATTGGTTAACAATTCTAGTTTGGATAGAGTTTTTTTTTTTTTTTTTTTTTGTGACTAATGCGGGAACTTATGTGAGAGAGTTTGTGGATTTAGAGGAATTTCAAACTGGGAAAAATGGAGCTGAGGATGTGAGCCAACGACAACTCTCAGACAGACTGGGAAGTGACAGGATGCAGGAAATCCAAGATGGGAAAAGACCTACTTCATGCTGCTCTGCCAGACATAACAGCCCTTTTTGAAATTCCCAACACTCTGTGGTGAATCTTGCAAACTAATGCTTTCATTACAGCTTGGTTTTTTTTTCTGATCACAAAATGATTATTTTATGCAGTGTTTAGAAAGAAATGTACTGAAAAAAATCCCTCCAAGCTTTAGACGCTGTCGGTAAATAAGTGTGAGAAATTATAGATCTGTTTTTTTTCTCATTCGCTCAGCTTTTCTCTTATAATGTAAATCTCTTTTCTTATATTTTCCCAGACCATCAGTGTGGACCAACCTGACATATCATCCACAGTCGTTTGATGGTATTCAATTAAAAACTGGACGAACTTTCGTCTCCATCAGAGTGCGATTCCCAGTGGGTGTCCTGTCCTTCTAAACCCGACTTCTGGCAACACAAAAAGGTAAATGCAAACCTGCAAACTTGTCTGTCTTTGACTTGATATGACCTCAAAACCATGTGGTAGATTTATACGCTCAAGAAAATTGCATCCTTATCAGAATAAAGAAGGTACAATGAGTTTGGCAAAGTCTTTTCAAACTGATTGCTGGCTGACTCGTCTATAAGTGCTCTTACATGCAAATAAGAAGGGATTTATTGCTGAAATGATGAGAGTTTCACGAGTTACAAACTTAAGGAGCAAATATCATCCATGTATTACCTCCTGAATTGTTTAAGATACTAGAATCGGATATTTTGGAGACGTTACAGGTTTTTGTGTGGAAGAAATTTGCTGTTGAGGAACAAACACTGATGCCCTTTTGCTCAAATCTAAGTTGAAATGTTTGTTATGAGAATAGTTATGCCTTTTCACTGTTCATTATTCCTCTAATCTGGATATTTTACCTGCACTAACTAGTACTGAAAGCATATAATGGTTAACCTTGACCATACAGGCTGCCATTGTCAGCTTGTTACAGATCTGTGCTTATAGAGTTTTCCCTTTAATGCCCGTCTGTGTGCTCTGCTTCTGTGTCGTTGCTCTGATTTAATTTTCATGCATTCAGTAGCAGCAGGAAACACGCAGATGAGGCCTGTTTTTCCCCTGCAGTGAATATCTTTTCTGTGATAAAAAAGGCTGAGGCTACTGCGGCACTAACGCACAAAAGACTTTGCAACATTTGTCACATTCTTCTTTCACATCCTAACACTCGGATTATTTTTAAAGGTAATACTATGAGTGCATTCACACCAGCCCTGAACAGTTCGCTCTAATCCAACTCCTGTCTCTGTCTTGTCTTTTAGAGTTGTGCCTTAAAGTCTGTTTTCAGTAAAAACCAAACCACATTCCCCAGCGAGGTTTTTGGAGTCTCTAGCCAGACCTGGATGTTTAATTTTGTAGAAAAGCACTCAGGTTTTTCAACCGTGACTCCTCAGAATAGAGATACGGAGATTACAGGAGATTTTTTTTAGCTCATGTAGAATATAAGCAGTACTAACAAGAAACTCCCTCAGTGGCACAGAGAAAGCATCTTCAGATAATGGTCGACCATTGTGGTCCAGTTCAGAATATGTGAAGGACCAGGTAATAGCTAGTTAATAACAGAGTTGCCCCTAACCTTACCGTGTATACACAGCAGGTGGATCTAGACATTGTAAAAAGTCTCTTTGTTTTTGTCTCTGTAACCAAATCCACTTTTCATTCACTAAATATTGAGAAAGCTTACGCACATTCTCCCGCATCAGTCGGGCTCAACCTCGTCAATAACTAATCACTCAGACAGGATGGACAGGTCTAGTCATTAAGCACGCTGAACCCTGAAAGCTACACCGCTAATGACCCTGGATTGCTTCTTAGATAGACCCTGCTTAAAGACATAATACCATAATGACCGCCCTCAGCCTCAGTCAGACGACACACCTACCAGAGTTCTTTGTGTCTGCTGGTTGGAACGACAAGAAATGGATTCTTCTGCACAGATATGAACATTAGTAACACAGCATCTGCCGGGTAATTTGTGCAGCTGAGCTTTTCTGTATTTCCCTTCAATACGGACACCGTTCCAGAAATTTCAAATCCTATTTGCTGTGATGTTGGCGTTGCTGGCTCTCTCTGGGCTTTTTTAGCACTTGTTCATGTGCTGTCATCTGGCATCCAGCGGAGGCAGAAAAGCGAGCATTAAGCACGCTCATCTAATTTAGCCCAGCTTTCAGGGCTGCGTTTCGCGAAGTTGACATTGCCGGTCGAGCGTGCACAAATTAAATCAACAAGGATTTGCAAGGAGGCAGATCCCAGTATGGCCAGATGCCAGACAGCCCTGCACACCATTGGAAATACGCAGCCTGCTGCTTTGTATGAGAAGCTCTCTGCCAACGTGAGGCTGGATTCTTATCTTAATAAGTGAACCGAGAGAAGCCTTGTCTGATCTGGTTGCTTTGGGATGTTCAGCAATATCAAAAAGCCAACTCGGCTCATGTTGTTAACCTGTTGTTGTTAAAAGGTTTCGATTCTATTCCACTTGTACAGATTTCTGTGGTGGGTCGCACTCCAAGGTTGCAATTTGGAAAAAATTTCAACCAGATGTTTTCTCCAGAAGCCCCTGAGTCACCAAATGATTTCAAAGTTATGAATCCAACTTGGTAAACAGGGTGTGTCCCATACTTGCTGTCAAAATAAAAAAACAAAGAGATGTCAGCTCTCCAGAGATGAGATTTCTTCTTAGCTTGGATGTTTGAAGACATGTTGTGGTTGTGAAGTCAGTTCATTGGAGGGAGAACTTGTTTGTGAGTGAGCGAGAGAGGAAAGGAGTGGAGGTCAGAGGCGCCAGCAGAGTGGATATGTCTGGCAGCTGTGTCATTTTGCCACATAAAGGATTGTGGGAGAATTGCAACAAATGAGCAGGAGGACAAACAACACATAACCTACCCTGTAGTTTGTGAGTGGGCATGTCATTTGTCAGTGAAACTATTCATTTGTCTGCTGCTGCCTTTACTGACTTGCTATTGTGGCATTCACTGATGGTTGAATGAGTTCAGTCACAATAGTTGCTGACAAATGTTAACAGTGAATAGAAAAAGGCTGGGGCTAAAGATGAATGCTGGTTAAATTGTTTATGTGAACAACATACTTGTAGCTTTTAGAAGCACAATAGCTAAATGTAGTGTTAATGGTAATTCAGTTTTTTTTTACTAATTAAATTTTACCATTGCAAAGAGGAATTGTTTGATCTGCAGTTGCTGTGGAGTTTTAAAAACCAACATGTTCATGTTGCTATAGTAACTGTGTGCACTGATGCTGCAAAAGTGATTTTTTTCCTCAGGAGAGTTTCTCCTCTGCATAAGAAAATGGAATTTGCTTTGTGTTTTCCCTTCCACAGATCATCTTATTCATACAAGCTAGAGGCTTTTAAAATCAGTTTATATTAAACAGATTGACGGAATGATGTTGATTTTTACCTGACATATCAAATCAAGGTTTGAAATCAAAAATATTAGTAGACAGATGCATGTTTGTCCGTTTGTCACATATTGATTTTACGTTTTAGACCACTTCCATTCTACATGTTGATTTTTAATCGCACAGGATTAAGTCCCGCAACATGGACATTGCTTAGTTAAGTAATGTGATTCGGTGGACGCATGTCTGATGCAGAAGTGACGAGTGATGGTTTAAAAATACGTTTAGTTACTTTCCGTTTCAGCTACATGTCTCTCTGTCTTTACGTCCACCGGAAATGTTTCAGAATACCATTTTGTTTTTCCTGTAAGCGAGAGGAAAGAATAACACCTGCCCTTCAGCCAGCTGATTGGCAGTCAACAACAAGTGTGGCAAGGCAGGGCAACACACTATTAGTCTAAGCTTCGTACAACTGCTCAGAAAAACTTGTCACTCTGCCTTGATTATTTATTTATTTATTTAAAAAAAAAAAAAGGATTGCAAAGAAATCATAGGACAAGCACGAAGGAAAATTTGAGCAGTTTGTAAGTTGTAATTGTTTAAAACCGTAAAATATCTTGTTTTTGCTAACATGCATTCCTCCAAAATAACTTCTCTCAAACTTTCTCAACTTTTAAGGGTTTTAACTTCTCATGCCTACTTTGCCTACTATCAATTTGAAGCAATAAACTGACTTTTTGTATTATAAATGGCGACATAATATAGCAAAAAAAAAAGTTTATTGCACATTTCATTTCTCTTATTGCAGTTTAATCTCGGTCTCTGTTAATGCATAAAAAGTGTCTTCTAGCTAGAACATCTACACCTCTCTTTTATTTTTTTTTAGTGTTGGTGATACTTGCACACGACTGCAGAAATATTAGCTTGCCACACCCACACATGCACATAAACAAACACTCCCCAGACACTCTGTGACTCGTCAGGGATAATCGATGTGTAATGCGTCTGGGAAAACGCGTGCTCTTGTGTGCGTGTGTTCTCTTTGTTGCTGCGTCATCCCTAATACATTCTTTCTGCACACGTCAAGGTTGTCTTCTATCTTTGAATGCGTCCCAGCAGCCTCTTAGGCTGTCGATACGCATTGTCACTTTTATGGCCTGTTATTGGGACACGCTGCTTTGGGCGCAAGACAGTCTGCCAAGTGATAACAAGACCCGGCGAGGTTTGTCATCGGCAGGGATAGGAGTAGGCTTTTCTCAATCCCTGGTTGCTTGTCATGCTACACACTCATATTTACTCGCGGACTAAAGAGCGTCAGGAAACCTAAAGGCTCTTGTGGTCTTGCATGAACTTCCTCTTTAACTAAGCAGAAAGCATTCCTTTTAACTAAATAAAATAATTTATCTTCAGTCAAACCTTGTATCTACAGTCTAAACAGGTGCTTATAAATATTTATTTGAAATAAATAGCCATGTTTTAGCTTTAATACATGATGCACAAGCAAGATTTTTTTTTAAATAAAAAGAATAATTGTTTTTAAACTTGGTCAAATAGTATTGGAGTAATTGCTTAATTTTTTTTTTTCCACTTTTGTTTTCTTGCCTGAATATTTATATTAAAAGCAGGAAAAGCAACCTGTCTTCTGGGAGCCAATTATTTGAAAATAAACAAAAAAAGTTATCAATTATTAGAAAGGACTGTGGGTGGAGTATGTAACAGCAACTCTTTCAGTAGGAAGTAGGAAATGGAAAAGAACACATCATCAAATCAATTTTTCCACTGTCTTACTGTTTAAAATCTAACATGACATGTGAAGACATGACCATTTAAGACATTTTTTGGTTACACTGTCAGCAGTTTCTCTTCTCAGTCCACAGACCTACTGACTCCCATTTCTGTTTTGGTTCTGAATTGAGTCCGTCACGAACCCACACTTTGGTTTATCTCATGTCACAGCAACTTGTCTGCTTCTCCTAGCTCTAAAATCAATCAAATCTCTGCTCAGAAAACCCCCCCCCAAGTACTTGAGGACAGGATCAGGCTGTGGAGCTCATTAATGAATCATAATTTGGACCAACTTCTTGACATGTTGATCAATTATTTATGTGGAAAAACTGTGAGGTGAATCATAAGTTTGCCAGGGCTTTCTAAGGAGTGTTTGTTTATGATTGAGATGTGCATTTCAACAGAAAATGTTTCTTGAATTTTCTGCCAATTGTTCAGTTCAGCCTTCAAACCACAGGGATGCATGTGACAGCCATGTACATATTTCACAATGCATGTTAACCAACATAGCTCAAAACGTACCATTCTATAGATATACATGAATGCTCTATGTTATGGAATCGCAATTGCCGTTGCAATATAATTGCGCTCGATGTTACAATTGCTAAGGACTGATTACACGTAATATGTGGTTATTATATTTCAGGTGGTGTGCATTCACGCTCTATCAATAATGTATTTGGACATTTTCCCCCTTTCGATGTGTTCAAAATTTTACCTGAATTGACAATTCAGACCTTAAAGACAACCTGGAAATCTATAATAACCCTTCAGAATAGAGATGAGCTCAATTCTGACCCAGCTTATCTGATTTTAACACCGTCTGTAGTTCTGCAAACCTCACATCTGTGCGGAACATGTAGCATAAAACAGACCGGCTCTTCCAGAGGAGGCTTTAAGAGGCGATGTGACTGAAGCGTATTCTTAAACAGGCTTGAGTGATCCACAAGTGAAAACTCCTCCACAGCAGCCAATCTTGTCTTCGCTTTAGTGCAAACTGTGTTTTTTTTTTTTTTGTTTTCTGCTTTATTCCAAACAACTTGGTGCTTTGTTGCCACCTTGTGGTAGTAAATGGGCAAGCAAAAGCAAGCAAACAAAAAAAAAAAAGCGATGGTGAAATCGTTTCTATTGGAATTTATTTGGTATTTGTTCACAAATGCCACTACCCATATCTAGTATTTAAAAAACAAACATATCAGACGGTATAACAGTTTGTTCAGTCTCCCAAAGGGATTGAGACTCGGCAGCTGTCTCCAGGGGTTAAACTGGGCCTCTCAGCAGCTCATGGTGCTTCGGTCAGCTCCTTTTTTACCTACTTCCCTTCCACTGGAACTCTGTCACTTCCTGTAAAAAGCCTTTTGAAGACTATGCTGTATGTTTTTAGTTTGGTAATGAATCCAAACCTCTATCCTGGTCTTACCTTAAAGAGCTTCACATGAAAGGCCTCTGAGCTCGACATTCGATACACTCTTGCCTATTTATTGGGCCATTATGACCACAATATGAAGGTCATTACAGCCATGCAAAGTGTGTTTTTAATCACGCTAACCATCTGACTTGTCGTCTTTTAATTAGCAATGTAAGGAAATCAATAAGGCAGGTACTCTTAAAGCCTTATGACTTAAGAGACTTGACTATATTTTGTGTTTCATATTACAAAGAGAAATGGCTAATGCCTTGTGGTTATCATACATTATTGCACATGTTCCTGTATCCTCTTTCTTTTTGTTTAGTGTGTTGGCATCTTCTTGGCCAGCTCTACTGACAGAATACACTATAAAAGGACCTGGAAGCTGAAGTGAGCTTGCTCTCTCTCCCTGCAGCTTTTAACAAAGAGAAAACGGCTTCAAACGCATACCGGGATGTTTTTTTGCTAAAGCAGCTGTGGCCAGTTTTACCACAATAACAAGAGCTGCAACCAGCTGCTTTATTAGTGGCCCGGTCAACAGAACAATAGCTGTGGTACCAACACGATGTCACAGAAGAGGGTGGGGGGTGGGGGGGTTGGACCTGCGAATCCACAAAACAAGCCCGATAGAAGTCACAACACAGGAAATTAGCCACTATTTGCTTTCACTTGTCTAGACATGTCCCTGCTAATTAATTGCTGCATGGCTCTTTGTTCATCTCAATGGCATGTGCTTTCTCTGTTGCATGTTGCACTGTAAGAACCCTGTGATATGAAGCTGTGTTGACCTATTTGTGGCCCCCCAAGACTGCACGCTGTGGTGAAATAATCCGGCAACGACCCAGAAAGCCATTTTTCAGAGCAGGTGGTCATGTGAGCCATAAGCTTAATAGCACCACAATAGGGTAAAGCGTGAAAGTGCCAGGGGCAGCAGTTGGGTTCTGGTGTCAGCTGGAGTCAACGTTAGCGACAAGAATTGAAACTGTGTGTGTTTGAACCCAAGCAAAACTCTGACTCAATATGAGAGGCAGCGATGCCACACATCTGTGCCGAGACGATGCATAATGTAAGAGACAATAGTTTGTTGAGTAAGTGTGACGGCTAGATTATCAATGATGCTCTCATATTTTATATCAAATATAAGTCTGTCTTGTAAAGCTCTGTCCAGATGCTGCCAGCATACAAGTGGAGAAAAGGAGTTTCCCCTGGGCATAGCACCCGTTGTTGCTAGTTGACATTCAGTTGTCTTAAAGAATATTGCTGTTGTTTTTTTTTGTTTTTTTTTACTGGTAATTGACTATTTTGAAAACTCAATAGATGAAAGAAAAAAAATGAATTATTTGTAAGCATTATTTGTAAGGTTTCCCCCAGAAAACTTGCTAAGCCCGGTGGTTGGGGCGCTCAGCAGACATTCATCCAGCGGCTCATCATGTTTTGAGTGTTTAAAGTTAACAGGAAATTTGAAAATATCACTTGGTAATTATGTGTTATTGAAAGATTGGAAGATTAATACCTGAAAAACAACTATAAAGTCTTAAAAATTTCAAACATTCTAAAAAGACTTAAATAAATAAGCAATGCTTAGCCTGGTGGGGGCATAAGTAAAGCCTGGTGGCCCATCAGGCTTATAATGCATTGAGAGAATATGCCAACCAACTAAGTGCTGCAAAAAGACTTGACAGCATCAGCTTTGGAGCTTCCTCTTGGCTGTAACCTGAAGGGCTGGCTGAAAGAGTCTTTAGTGATTGACCATTAACACCAAGTCTTAAGACTCCAGCCCATTCAAATGGTTTGCATAGGGCTGCGTAAGATTGTCCATCTCTGTTTCACAGTGAACAGTGGTTCTTTAAAACATTTTGAGTTTAACCTTTATTCTGTTGATTGGAATACAAAATAAGCCCTTTTGGTCTATTTTTTTGACATTAGGATCATCATAGGCCGATGAACTACAGAATGTGGACTCGTCAAACAAACCTTGAATCAGATATCCTGTGGTTTGCATATTTGTTTTGTTTTTTAGTTTCTGATTTGTAAAACAGAACTGAAACTCTTTCATTAAACTCCTGTGACAGATACCTGTAAATGACACCGCCTTTGTGTGAGGGCTCTAGCATCCACAGCCTAAATATTCCCAGCTGCGACAAAATCCATCCGCATCATTTTACCCATAAATCTGCAGGATTTTAGACACAGGATGTTTACTACAAAATTGAAAAGGTTGAAGGTTGACATTTTTCCCAGCAGACAGCAACATTCCTGCAGCATCTCAAGGGGCTGTTTGGATCACAGCGTGTGGCTAGAAGGAGGAAACTTGGAGGACAATCCCAACAAACTACATTGCTCCATGGGGCAACTTTTTCCAGATGTGGCTCTCGTCTCACGGCCTCGAAAGAATCAGCTTGAAACTATGCATGCGGGTGGCCTGTTTACATTCCACTGACTCCAGTGGGAAACTTGCTCTCTGTTGTCTCAATCCTTTAGCTCCTGTGGCCAAAAAGGTCCATAGTCTGTTTTATGCATTTATGTTTGATATTTTAAGTCTTCCCTTGGAGCGTTCGCATAAACATAAACATCCTAAATTATGTTTTAAAAGTAAAGTAACTCTACTTTAATGTCAGAGTATGCCGTTTGTGCAATATTTAGGCTTAAATGAGTCTAATGGGTTTGGTTTTCTGGTCTCTCCTTCTATCGCATCCCGTTGACTTCTAGGAAGTCTTATACAACAAGATTGTTGTTAGAAGTGGGGGGATTTCATGTTTTATTTTTGTACCGAAGCAGCTTAAGAGAAAACCATCAATCTTCTCTCTGACCCTGTGCATATTGTTAATTCCTCCTCAAGGCTCTCATGAGCCTTGCCTTCTCAGCTGAAAGTAAACTGGTTGCCCTTTCTATCTGCTTTCTTTAATCTGCAGCTGACTGCAGACAGAATTTGTCTTCAAAGTATCACTTTAGAGGGCATCTATTGTACTATATCTGAGAATGGACAAACAAACTGTTACTGTGCATCTCTAAAGACAAAACAAAACATAAAAAAATCAGCTTTTCTTTGCCAGACAAATTCTTCTGAGAGATGCCAACAATCTGCACCAGGGGTCAATGCCTTGAAAACACACACCAGCAGTCAATCAGAGATCCTGGGGAAGCTCTCTGGTGGTTGAACATGATTCGTAGTGATTATGGTTTGTTGCTGAGGAAAACCTCAGCAACCATAAGCATTGCTAACTGCTTCAGTCCTCTGTTAAGTTGGTGCAATTTTGCAATTTGTGTTGCATGTATTGGGTTCCCATAATGGTCCTTTGGTTGTCGGGGCCATTAAGTGATTCACACATGCTGTGATATAATGCTGTTTGACTTTAGGCACACTTTGGGAAGTTTCTTACTGCTCCATCTTACAGCAGTCAAACATAATATGACCTGTCTAGCAGCAGAGCTCATTCACTAGGAAATGTTTCTCCTAAAATATGGTGCAGTGAAGTATTTGTGCCCTTACAGATTTCTTCTGTTTTTTTGCCTTTGTCGCAGCTGAATATAGATCACCAAAGACATTTTTTTTTTTTTTTTTTTTAAAATGAAATGAAGATGCTCTTAACTGGCGTAGATACAATAAAAATTTTAAAATCAATCTAGTAAGAGAGATACAACTCTCCAAATGAGCTTACCCTTTTAATGTAAATCTATTTTTACAAGCACCTCAGTCATGTAAACATTTAACTGTTCCGGAGTCGGTACAATACTCTCATCTAGTGAATATAAACTCAAACTCTTTTGTTGTTAACCGAGAGTAATCAAAAACAAAGTCTTTATTGACCCATCAACATGAGAATAACTTCAAAAGCCGCTTTGTGCTCCTTCTTATTAATAAGAATGAACTTAGCAGTTCCTGAACTCATGCTTTATTGAATCTTTTGTTAACCTTGGTGGAAGCAGGCTGTAACTCTGCATTCCAATGTTTCCTGAGTTCACACAGCGCTGTTATCTCTCCACCGTTAGTCGTAGCAGTTCGATTGTGCATTTACACGTTTGTGCTGCGTTGCAGGTCTTTGTTGCAGGCGAGACTCCTGCTATATTCTGAAGTAGTGTCTGCTGTCAGGCACTACACTTTAAGGAGGAGTGTGAATAAAAATGTCATTGGCTGCACCTGCACATCCGTGGTGCCCAGCAGTCATGGAGCGAGAGGCGAGGTAAACCTCGGACTGCTCTCCTATTCATCGCAGAAGCGAAAAAGGTTACGCTCGCTATTTTGTACATGCCCAGTCAAGTTATTGCTAAAGTTGAATTGTGCTTCAATGTTCAGGTGCAAGCGTGCCACTCCGTTTTCTCCACACTCTGTCCAAATTATCCTCCCACTGTAACTGAATGGATTTGCCGCTGGCCTCCTCAGCTTCCTTGAAAGTGTCAGAGTGTGAAGGTGCCTCTGATGAATTGCTGCACACTGAGTGATTTAATGTATTCTCATCTCTCTCCCCATCTCTCTCCCTCCGTCTTTCTGTCTGCCACTTGCTAATTGGTCCATCTCTATTCCGGTGACTCTGTGTATGCGAGTCCATTTTCCAGTGCCGTTTGGAGCGAAACTCTCGAGTGTGTACGCAGGCCTAAATAATTGTGTATGACTGACAGCAGATTGTCTGCCACCAGCAGGCTTTCTGTTTACTGCTCTGGTGCACATTCAGCTGCTTCATTTGGTGTCGGTTCTCCCCGGGGGACACGCTGAGCCAACCCCCATTAACTGATTTGAAAAGGACTGTTGCAGCCGCTGCCTTTCTGCAACTAGAAATTCTGAAATGTTGTAAATTTATTGTACGTGGTTTTGACTCTCCTGCTCATGTTGAAGAGCGGTGCTGGCGAAGAGAAGGCCAACAGTTTTGGTGCAGAAGATTGCAGAAATAACTGTGTCTGACAACAGCCCCACAATATAAGTATATGAGTAAGTGGTGTAGTACAAGTATCAGGAATCTATTTAGGGTTTAGTACCACTCCCGACTTTAAAGGCTGCATTCGATCTACTGCAGACGACCACTTCCAGCTGTACCTTTAATAATAGCGCCTAAAATGTCTGATCTTTGTTTGCCTTACTCAAAAGCTAAGAAGTGCAGGTTGTTCAGGAATACAGTTGTTTTTTTTGTGATTTTCAGAATAGCATGTGGAAGAGGAACCTCATTACAATGGTCCAGCTGAAGGTTCTTCTTTATTGTAAAACTCCAACGGCAACAGAGCTAGAAAAAATAAAATGCATCCGGCTGACAAAACTTAAAACAATACTGGAGTAGAAAGTAAAGGGAACAAGTTTAACACTGAGCATTGTTCTACAGTCACAGCATGAGAGGACTTTAATTAATCTCCCTCTATGTTATTCTAGTCACTTGATTCATAATTATGTTGTAGCTTAGTGGGAAAAACCTTAACGTAAATTAGATCTAATGTCTCGTTTATCAGCCTGTCGCTGTAAAAACAGCAGGTAGCATTGAAAGCGCACAGGTTCTGGTCCTTCTGCAGCTCTTGCAGTTTGGGTTTTTCAGTCCACATTGTTGTGGGGGATATAATTGAGCCGTCCACCTGACAGTGTTTCACTCTGAACATCTGTTAATTTGTCAAGTTTTAAAGTTTCTATACATCACGGGTGCATGTTGATGTTACAGAGCTACGACTACTGCTATTAAAGATTCCTCCTTTGACACCTTTTATGTTGACATATATGTTTAATGCAATATCAGTTGATTCACAGGACACGTGCCAAAACAACAGACTCATAAAACCTGACCAAATAAAACCACCAGTGTTCCTTTTTTACTGCATTTTTTTATCTTTGCAAAGCCTATTCAATAAGAAAATTCTGCTTCTAGGATCAAAGTAATTAAAAATGAATTATACAATATGGTAACTGTTGTATGTGGGAGGCTGTTTCAGCTTTCAGTCTGAATAAGTGCTTCTGGCTTCTGCTCTGTTTTACTGAACAATCAGTCAAGCAATTCAACTTCTTGTTTTTTTTTTTTCCTTGTGTACTAAATGGCATACAACAAAACAAGACAGTTTCCTCTGGCTTCTACAGCAAGTTGTGCGTTTTTGTAAAACGGCTAAATAACATAATCTTGATCCAGAAACTTGTGTAGCAGTCTGGTGCATCTGATTGTGATTTAGCGTTTCTGTTTTTGAGTTAGGAGTCTCTGCTGCTGTTCCTCCAGCAACTCTGACACTGATCCTGGATAGAGGCCGTAAACACCGGAACGAGCCTCCCAGCTCCTCTCTCTGCAGGGCCCTCTCATTTTTTTTTCTTCCCACAAATGGCTACATGTGAGCTTGTCTACAAACCTTAAAAAAATGCTAAAAGAAAAAAGGAAACAAAAATAATCATTTACTTGATATGTCAGCAAGGCATAGAGAATTTGTCCCCTTTTTGATTTTTTTGTGAAAATAAAATTGTGACCCATATAGCCTTCTAAATAAGAAGCCACTCTCTTATTCCAAATCTAGTTACTTTATTTAAGCTTCTTTTATACTTGAATAAGAATTTTTCCTCTTTTTTTTCAAATTGGTTTTAATTCCTTTTTCTCAGACCTGAGTTTCCCCTTTGCTCTGAATAACTTTCTCTCCTCGCTGCCATAAATTTTGGAGCAAACTTTGGTTCGTAAAATAAGAAATCAAATGGAATTGTGAAAAAGGCGAAGGCAGATCTTCATCTTAATCTTTAAGAACTGCGTCTGCATTTTCATGTGAATATGGGAGGCAGATTTGGAATCTCCAAGTTGCATCTGAATGTCTTGCAGCAGCCGCCCACCCCGCCCCTCTTTGCCGTTATGGTCGCCGTCCTCGCTCGACTTCAAAATTCCTCCCAGCCAGCCCCCCAACTGTCCGACTGACCCCCGACTGCTGCAGCTGCTGATTGTAGCCGTGCCCTTTGAGGCCCTGTGGGCTTCCATATTTTACCATATCTTTACCGGACGATGCAGTGTTTTCTGTCTGGAAAACTCTAAAGATGGAGTGTGGAAAAGGTGAGAGGACGACGGGGGAAGGCGCATGATAGAAATTCAGTGTACATGTAAATCCGTTTTGCACTCTGTTTGAAAGTGGCAGAGCCTCTTATTACTCAGCCCACCTGGGTCATCTATTAAGACACTGTGATTAGAGCCTTGTAAAGATGGACCCTATTTCCATTTCAGTCGCTCCTATTCTCACACGCCTCTATTAATCCCCTTGCTGCCTTGTGCCCTTTGTCCAAAAGGTTGGTGTCATGGGAGGGAGATAAATGAACCACCGTTTGGCCATTTCTGCAGCAGCAGCTCTGGGTGTGGCAGAGACACTTTAAGGACTTATTTTTGCACGTACATTTTTGACAACCTCAGTGTAAGTGTTTATTGTGCACACGGCAGCTCAGTGAGGCATTTGTGTTAGCTGGAGCGAGAATGAGCCCATTCCTCTGTGTGCATCTGTTGCATCTCATTAGCAGCTTTTACAATGAATTACCTCCATGGATTTCTCAGTCGCAGCCACACACACACACACACACACACACACACACACACACACACACAAAACATCCTTCATCCCATTCCATTCACCCTGATAATCCCCTTATCTTTGCAGCTATTCGCCTCATAGAGGCCGTCGCCAGTGAATAATGAGGTGGTCGTATCTGCTACTGATTCTCTCTAATGCTAATCTGCATCTCAAGGTGACAATGATGGAGAAATGTTATGCATGCAGTTGTTTCAGTGCTAAATAAATCGGCTATATTCTCGTCAGGGTCGCGTGCATGGATGTGCATCTGCTTACGCTGGAGCAGTTCATATTTTCCTTTGCTTTCAGCAGAGGCAGGTCAACGTTGCAGGATCACTTGAAAACCAGACTGCTCTCATGTTAAATTTAGAGGTAGTCTGAAATCCTCAAAGTTCATTTTTCTCTCCATCTCGCTAATAGAGGTCATACTTACAGTATGAATGACAGTTCATCAAATCCTAATAATAGCTGTATTGTTTTCTTTTATTTTCACGCTTCATGCCTCTATTTACATATTTGGATGTTATGCCTGGTTGCTCGGTTTAATTGCTGGATACAGTCGCGATGCCCAAATTGCTTTTGTTTTAGCATTTTATTAATAGCTGAGTGGCTCTGCCATCACACAGCTAATCAATTTGTGACAATGAAACAATGCGTTGTTGTGTCGGAGACGCACAAAATCTGGCTCCTCTCATTAAGTTTCAGTTTTGCTAACGTTTGCCGTCTCTCACCAGAACGCGGCGGTTACTAATTCACAGCCCTTAAACTTTTCCTCGTGTTGTCACATTACAACCACAAGATTCAATGTGGGTTTTTTTTTTCATTGTAATTTTATGTAAATCACAAAGTAGTGCATTGTTGTGAAATCAAAGTAAAATGTTTATAAAAGTAACAACAAAAATCCTGAGTAATAGTGTGGCTGCAGAGTCAATACTTTGTAGAACCACCTTTTGCTGCAATTCCAGCTGTAGGTCTTTGAGGGTATGTGTTGGACTTGAACTAGGTCACTTAAACACATGTTAATACTTTGGTCATCAGTTTTAATGAGATGTTTATGCTGCCAGTATCAGGACTCATTGTGAGTGGTGTGCAGTTTTAGTTATAGGTCAAACACGTTATCTTTTGCTTTTAGCCTAAAAAGTATCATTTTGATCTCTTCTCATTCTTAAACACATTTGCTATTTCCTAAATTGCTTCAAGCAAAGTGCAAATGGAACTTGTCTGGCTTTCTCCCTGCAACCTAGGTTTGTTATTTTGTTAAATTCTCAAATCTGAGCTGCATCGTACACTGCAGCTCCTCCAAAGTCACTACGGGGCTTTTGGTTGTCTCTAATGGTTTAAATGAGGTTCTGTGAGATGTCCAAAACTTGGGGAAGGGTTTAATGATCTATTTCTGCCTTCAACCTCTCCACAACTTTCTCTTTGATGTCTCTACTGTGTTCCTTGGTCTTCATGATGCTTTTTGTTCATGTTTACTAAGAACTAAGCTGAATTTATACTGTCTAATTGACACACAGGTAATCTCTGAAGATTAGACATCAACTTGGGCATCCGAGTAAAGAGGCCAGAATGCAAATATAAGAAAAAATGTAAAATCCTTGCAACTTCTTCTGCCACTTCATTTAGGAAATACTTTGCGCTGGTCCATCGCAAATGGAATACATAAAATTTTGTGGCTGGACCGTTGCAAAAAGTGAAGAAGTTCAAGTGGGGTGGATATTTTTGCAGGCGATTGCCTCGGTTGAATTTCCCCCTGACATGTTCGGAGGGCGTTTACAGCAGCTGCTGTTACTATGGAGGTTTGCTGACAGTAACAAATGGGCGAAGTTCTTCACACTGACGAGGCTCTTCCCCTTTTCAAGCCGGAAGAGCGTGTGAAAAAAAGGGTGAAGTTAAAAGATATGTCAGAGTAACTGCAATGGATGTATTTATTACAGTGGTTAAAGATGGAAAGATAAAAGCGGAACTGAACTTTAGATTGAAAGTGTGATTATTCCTGTAATCTTAGTACATGCTTAACTTCTCAGAGCTGAAGGATAACGGTTTAAAGGTTTTGACCAGGTATTGGCAAAAATAATTGTAGAAACTACAAGTGAGAGGAGAAGTTCTTCTAGTGGAGAAAAAAAAAGAGAATTATATTTAAGTATGATTTGATTCATGTAGCTAATAAAAGCTTTTGGCTAAAGAAGAGCTACGGCTCTCGATAGTTAAAGCAAATTGTGAGCAATCCATGAGGTGATTCAGCAGCGCATCAATTAAAGTTAAACTTTTATTCACTATAAATACAGCAGCTTGTGTTAAGTCATGTTTCGGAACACAAATTGGTGCTGGACTTCAGGGTCAGTCCTGTCCTCTTAAAAAATGAACAGAGGAAGGCAGGAAATGAGGCTTTCCCATGAGGTTGTCAGACTTTAAATGGAGGCAGATTGGACAGACGCTCACAAGTGTTTACACAATCGCTGCACATATGCACAGAGCCTCTGTGGACCGTAGCAGCCATGCGAGGTCAGGACAGGTCAGAGCACGATGAGGACGAGAAGAGCTTTGTCATTGGCGATGGAGGAAAATGGACATTGATCCGTGATCTTGCAGCTGGTTTGGATTTTAAGGGTTGGGGTCAGGACGTTATTCATTTGCAAACCGGCTTAGAGGATGTTCTAAAATTATTTTTGAATTTTTTTTTTTGTTATTAAACAGGAACAAGGGGAAGACATAAATTTTAATTTAATCGTTGAAGCCAGTACAATTTTTGTTATCCGAGTTCAGCACAGGTTCTCTAAAGCAGCTAGTCGGCTTTGATTTTGCTTGGTTTTTCTCGGTGTGTCCCACCACCTCAGCCAAATAGTTTTTTTTTTTTTAAATCATAACAGCCTCCCTGTCTTTGAACTGCACACTTTTTGCCTTTTCCCAGCTAATCTGTGCACACAGTGTTAACTTTGCAGGGTTGTTTTAAAAGTAGATATGCAAAACATCATTTATTTTGGGGTACCCTTGCAGACTGCATTCGAATCCTACCGGCAAGCACCAATCGATATAACTGTTGCTGTTAGACACTGCTTCTGCATCTTGCACAAGCAAAGGGCTTTATTACTTTGTATCAATACAACAGATTTATTTGTAATATGAGAGCTGCAAATATGAGGGGGAGCCTCTATAAATTATGCAGTTTCAATATTCCCATTTAGAGAGGATGGATCAATTTCTCATACTAAACCAATAACCCTTAGGCTGGCCAGCGTTACCACAGCAACACTGATATGTCCCTTGATGAGAAGCACCTGTTATTACGCTTCCTCTGCCTAACACACGCACCTAAGACACATGGGGGCATGATTAGCAAATTAGAGTGAACTGAATTACATGCATGATGGTGCTTCTGGATGAACGCCAGACTGTTAGGTTTGGCGCTCAAGATTTTTTGTTTTCTTTTTCTTTAATTATAATGAATCTGTGGAACCAATTCAACAGACTTTGCTGGTTCTGGATGCCTTTTTGTGCCTGTGTGTTTATTCAGATGATTACAGTGTCTCGGTCAGGGCAGGGTCGCTTTTGCACTGCAGAATGTAGGGAGTAGTAAATCATCAAACCTCCCCAGGGATGGGGTGTATGTGTCACTATGGCTACTGTATATCAGCCCGAGTGCTTGTTCTGCTTTCCAGGGTGGCTTTAATTTTTCTCTCCGTTTTCATTTCTGTTTTGTTTTTGTTTGCATTTTCTTCACCTGTACATCTGTGTGGATCATGGTGTTTTTGTGCAGCTTGTTCATTCCCCTCTATATTTTTGTCGTCGTCATCATCATTCCTCCTCCTTTCTTGGCTGCACACCCCAATGCACCTTCTCCCCTTCCCCCATCATTCTCACCCACCATCCAAGTCGCCCTCTGGTCCTAGTCAGTACTGTTGTGCAGTCATTCTGTTTCTTTTTTTCTTTTTTTTGCTGTTCATACTAACCCAAGCAAAAATGATATAAAAAAAAACTTAGATTTGATCATTTATTGATTCATCACAGCTACTGTTCCACTGATTAATGTACAGATATTCAGCTATGTGCAACTGTTTAAACAATATTTACTTTGTTTATATTTATATTGTATAAATGTTTGTTTGAACTTATTTTCTACATATTTATAATCATACAAAAACATCTGTAAATAGAATGAAAATGACATTAAATTATTAAATTAAGCAACCTGCTGAGCACAAATAAAGTTGTAAGATTTACCAGCACTCTCAAACCCATCCCAGCATGCTCGACCAAGACAAACACAATGTGTGCAACAGTAAAGGTCAAGGCTGTAGCATGCATGTCAGACCTACGCATGTATGCATGATTTTTGTTTATCATTGTAAACAAAATCTATTTAAAAAAAAAAATCATTATTTTGTGTAGATAATGGATACTGTTATCTAAATAGTAATCTAATAAAATCACATTTCAATTCATTACTTTTCTTTTTAAAATTATACAATTCAACAGTTAATCCATATACATATGGCTTTCACGATGTGAAATCTTGCAATTTCTATGTTACAAGATTTCCACTTTGAAAAGTCACTTTTGCGCATAAAAGCTGCTGTGGATGTTGATTAGGAGTGGCTTAAAATGAGTCATTGCTCAGTGTCAGAAGATGTTTTCTGTTTTTATGTCACAATTTCAACCCGCAATAAAGACTTAATTATACCCTCAGCTTGAGACACTCAGAGTTTCTCAGGCTTACTAAAAACTACAGATTGTAGCTGTTTTTTTGTTTGTTTGTTTTTTTGCTCCTTAAAGTGTTTAATGTCACGGAGTGGTCATTTTTTTTTATTATTAATATTTTAAGTTTTTAGAGGACCTGAATCCTTTCCTGTCCATTTGTCCTCTGCTCTGCTGGTAGGGAGTTCAGAGGTTTTTTTTTTTTATCAAACAAATAAAACCCACCACCTACAGCCTAATCATCCACAAGTTACTTTTAAAACATCTCTCTTGATTTTTTTTTTTCTTTTTCTTCTTCTTCTTCCCTATGTGCCCCCAGAAATAGTGGTGATGGGTAGAAGGCAATGTTGCCATGGTGACGCTGCACCGTGGCAGCCGGTAATTATTCTGGCTTGAGCGCCAGCCGAGACACAAGCGAACCGGGACACAGTTGCCAAATAGTGACACCGGGACAGGAGCCGGCCAGACGATGTCGAGGGAGGAATTTTTTTTTAATTATTATTATTATTATTCCCAGACACAAGTAATAGAGAGTCTGACAGCATGTTGGCGAGTTGTTGTTTTTTTTTAAAGCAGGAATGAAAGATGAAGGTCAGAAAAATCACTGTGTCCTGCTGGTTTTATTGTCTTCACTACTGAACTCTTAGGGATTTAATGTGAGAATCTTCATATTAGTTATAATGCGTTACATGATCCTGTAGAGCCGTGATGTCACTTAGTCATTATCTTCTCAGTTACATGACTGATCAATAGAGTTGTTCCCCATGTGTTCTACACATCGGAGCATCTTGTACTCCGTTTATAAGATTGCATTTCAGTAGATATTATTCCAACTAATTTCAGTATTTCACTGTACAAACTGAAACTGGCTTATAGATTACACACAGACGGATGTATTCCAAATGTTTACTTATGTTACTTAGGATGACTCAGTTATGCTAAAAATTTTAATAACTGATGGGAGCAAAAATAAAATGAATTTTTGTATTTGTAAAAAATTCTACCCGCTTCCTAAAGTCTGTATAAAGAGTTGAGGGCAACTGTGAGTAGGCGTCTTGCAAATGAAAAGTTATGGATTAAATCTAGGAGTCTTTGAGTTTGTGAAATGCAGTTGGGTGAATGTCACTGTGGTGTCAACTGCTTTGAGCGGTTCTTAAGATAAGAAAACTACCATATAAATTGAGGCCCATTTTCTAAGTATTGTACAGGATGGTCGGGGCTCCTTTTGCATGAATTACTGCATCAGTGCAAAGGATGTTGCATCTTGAATTTGCTCAAAGTCTGGATGAGGTCCGCTATGCACACCTTACACACATTGCTCAGGTAAATACTGTGAATTGTAAGCCACGCCCCTTTGGCTCTGTGATTTTTGCTGATTGTTTAGAAAGGACACACAACCTCTGATCTCATAGGATCTACGTAAATGGAGGAAATAAAAGAAGGGTTTGTGGTTGTGATTTTAGTGTAGAATAGAAATGTCCGCCATCTGTTTTATGGACTTTTTATGAAGTAACTTTCCATTAATATGATCAGCAACCTTTAGCTATGACTTTACTGTTCTTGCAGAGGTTGTCGAGTCAGCATTCTCCCACAGGATTGTGTAGGTCATAACAGGGCCATAACGTTTTTGTATTAAAATCCTTTTTTTGTGTGTCTTATGCAAAGAAAAGTTGGTTTTGATTTCCTGTTAGCTGTAAGCTACGATCATCAAAATTCACACAGGACAAGAATCAAGTGTGTGTACTAAATATGCATCTAAATTTACCATTTCATATTGAATTACTGAAAGAAAATCATGTTTCAGAGATGCACCTGTGTGTGCAAACCAGAGCTTTCAGCCAGCCTGACCTGAATTTGCTCACAAATTCCCTCATTACCCCCCGACTTACACGGCTTCCCTGTCTACAGTCACTGATACTCTCTCCCACAAAAAGCCAATCCCTGCTCCCTGAGGTAATAACCTTCCCCTACCTCCTTCTAATTTTTATCTGCTCTCTTCCAGGCGAGGCCATCCCTGACTAATCATCCACAGTGTTGAGGTAAGGCTGCTTTCTCCTCCTCGACAGGCACTCGGACAGAAATCCCGGTGTGTTTTATATCAAGAGAAACCCGACTCCTGTAACCAAAACAGAAACCTCTCCTCAACGTCCTTTGAGGAAGAAGTTTAACTTGGCTTCTTGCAGCTCAGCCCGAGACGCACACAAAACTTTCTCGCCTGGTAGAACTGAGTCCACAGCTCCTACGCTCCCAGGACACATTAGCATAAGACGGCCAGAGACAAAGAAGTTGTTCAGTCCTGGAACAACATGCGTTCATTCTGTACACGCTGTCTGGCGGGAGTTTGGCTCATGCAAAATAAAGAGCTGGATTTCTACAGTTTTCCTTGCAACATCCCTGGTGTGGCTGTCTTCACAGGTTGTTGAATGAAAATGCCAAAGCAGGCAAATATGCGGAAACTAAACACTCCTGACTTTGTTCAATCCTTGCTCATCAGCCTCCTGCACCCTTGTGAACCCACAAAGCACACTCTCTCTGGGCTACATATCACCACCCCTCTCCACATATATTTGTTTGACATTTCTTGAGGCTCACACATTTTCCACCACCTCCCCCTGCCGTGCCCCCCCACCACCACCACTTTCCACATCACCCATGAATCATCTGTGATAACATCGGGGGGTTCCATCAGGTCAGTGAAGCCTAACTTTAGCTGTTAGACAGAGACGTGAGGAGCTTTCTGATGCTGTGCGCAGAGCCCGCATGCTGGCTGTGGAGGCTCTGTACAGAGGGGGGGTCACTGCAGCAGACTGCACTGCAGCCGCTCTCTGCTCTGCCCTGCCACCTGCTGGTCATATCCAGATATGGCATGCAGTTGAAGTGATGAGCTGAGGGGTTCAGCCTCAAAAAAAGGTCACTTTCAAAGAAAGACTTGAAAATGTCTTCATTTTTCATTAAACTTATGTCTGTGCAGCCACAACACCATGGCCTGGTGTTCTGGTCTTGTCTTAATAATCTTTGTAAATATTTTCGTTAACTGAGCCACAAGCCGCACTCAAGTTTTACTAAAATTATGTGTGTTGTAGTAAATTTCCTGTACGGTTCCGGTGTTATATCTATTCGCATTTGAATAGTCTGTGGCCAAAAATGCTCCTTAACCTTAACTTGATTTAAAATAAGAAAATCTAAAATCCCAAGTTTTCTTTTTCTTTTATAAACATTATGAGTTTATAGTCTCCAAAACAGATAGAAACAAACACGGTTGGTTTAGTTTACTTGAGTCAACGTTTCAGGCAGGGTTTTAAGTTAATGATACTCTTAAAAGTTTGATATTTTTGGTCAAACTTTAACAGCTCTGTGTGTGATTCAGCTTTTACAACAAAGCCGCCTGACAGTGCACCTTCTCACTTTTTGGCACTTCTGGTAACGATCTTCTCTTCTTTTTCTCTCTCTTTTTTTTTTTTTTTTTTTAACAGTAGCATAATTTAGCACAGAGTATTTTAGAAATCGACAACAATTAAATTCAAGATATTTATTTGGTGGTGGGAGGAAAAAAATACCAGTAGCATTTGGAAAAGTCTCTGAACTTTGTTTGGTCAACATTAAGATAGCATCTGATGGTTGCTATGGAAACAGTTGCTGGTTTCTAGATTTGACTTTCCTTTTGCATTCTTTTATCTTTGGGTTATTTTGGGTCAAAGCAACAAGTCATCACAGTTTGAACAATTTGGGGGGCGGGGGGATTTTTGAACCCAAAAATCCCCCCGCTCCAGCTGAACTTGCACTCAGCCGTGTTTGTATTGTGCTTGTGTTTTCCCAGCTGGTACCTGTCCAATGTCCTCTGCCCACACAGTGTGATGTGTCATGGCTCCGGTGCTGAGTGGAGTGCGGTGGCTTTCGGAGGCGGGAGTTGTTGGGTCGGGGACGGCAGCTGCCACCGGCGCCGCGTACTGGCCGCAGAGTGAGCAGCTGGTGTTGGTCGTCACACTCAGCATCGTCACCGGCTTGTTGCTGCTCTCTGTGCTGCTCGGGCTGTGCGCCAGCTGTCGGGGGTGAGCCGCATCGCACAACAACACGAGTCCTATGTTGCACTTTTCCTGTTGTTCAGGAATATGACTCTGAGGCCAGAAATGGCGCTTGATAACCTCCGATGAAAGCAAGATGAAATGAATTTATAAAAATGTTTAAGTTTGCAGGATGAGTCAGATTAGATAGAACAAATGGTTCAGTTCCAAGTTTGTGCTGTAAGTTGCATCTTTTGACCAAAGCCTGATGTTTAAATCTTTGTCACAGCTTCACAGGAAGCATATTTCATACACTCGCATATTAAAAGTTTATCACATTTATTTTTAACTAGAAATACTGCAAACTCTTTTAGTATTGTTGCAAAGAATATATGCCTTTTTTTTTTTAGCCGTTCAATGTGTGACCTTTGAACTGCTTAAATGTCTCAATACGGACCTCTGGAAGCAAATTGCTGTTAATCATAGCAGAGCATCACTAATGGACACCTTCACTGGTGCATCTGAATAAATCAGAAAATTATTGAGAATGTAATTAATTTCTTTAATTCAGTTAAAAATTGAAGATTAAATATTATGCAGCTTCACAGCATGCACAGTGTGGTGAAAACTCCACATTTAGTGAATGAATACATCAAAGAAATAAAAGAGGGTTTTAATACTGATACAATGTGTAATATAATGTTTTGTTTTTACAAAAAACGCTCCGTATTTATTTACACAAATGAATTACTGAAATCAACTTTTTGATGAAATCCTGATGAATTGGGATACACATGTGCTTTCTTTAGGCTATGTCTGTTATATTTTTGTTTTCCTTTTCTATGTGTGTCCAGTTGATGGTCATGTAGTTTTCTTGGTTTTCCATATTCCTGTCCTGCTCTATTCATTGTTGTGTCTGTTCTCAGAGCCCCTCCATGTCAGACTGAAGCCCACAGGCTTTATTTAAAAAAAATCCTGGCAGGTCTGTTACACTGGATTGCATCAGATTGCACCAGCGGACCTTACAAAGCGAACAAAGAGGGTGTATTTTTCATTTTTTATTTTTTTTCACCTGAAGGACAAAGTCCTTGCATTCCTGGTTAGCAGTGTACACCTTAGAGGGTGAAGCTTTTTAAACCAAATCTGTTATTTGATCTTGTGTGATAGTCAAAACAATGAAACTCACAGTTCTCTGCTGCACTTATCCCTCTATTGTTTTTTTATACTTCTCTCTTTCAGGCAGAAGAAAGTAATAAATGGCACTACTACAGGAGACCAAGAAAACCTTGTAAATGGAGTAAGTAGGATCACAGGGTTTTTACTGCATTTTCGTACAAATACTAAGTGTGACCTTTGTTCTTGCAGCAGTGTTTCTCTTTTCCCTGCTCATTCTTAACATATTAGAATAAACTAAGGTATTTTGTGCTCAGTTGAATACAAAAAACTAACCGGTAAAATAAAAAAAAAATGATTAAAGAATATTTGTCTGAGAAGGTCCAGCTGAGTGTGTCTTTGCAGTGAGACTGTCTTGAGCTGGCATGTTGGTGACACTCCCTTTTATCAGGAGAAAACATCCAGCAGAAGCAGGCCGTCTGAAAAACCAGGTGTTTCTTCTATGGAAAGAGAGATAGTTAACAATATTGATTGCTTTGTCTGGGCTTCATTCAGTGTGGAAAACACAGCTAAATGCTAGGAGAAGAATACTTTCTGTGGGAAAAATTAAGAAAGAGAGGAAGCATAATTAAAAGTAGTTCTAGCGTAGCCAATGACTTCTTCCTTGAAAGAGACATGGCTACATACCGAAAACTCAACTAGCACTTTCAATATGAACAACAATAGAAAAGACGGTAGTTTTATAATCACGAAAAGAAGCATAGCTAAATTTGTAAACAATGGTCAAAGATTACTTTCAATGGGATGAAAAAGAAATCAGAACATAATAATAGCAGTGATAACTTCACGAGTGTCTATTTTTCCAATGAGATGTTGCTAAAGACAAACACAATAAGATATACTTTCAGTAAGAAGAAAAACAGAGGAAGCCAAAGTTAAAGGCAAAATTATTGCGAAACATTTCTGCAATCATGTCAATCTCTACAGTACGAAGAGAGAACATGGGTAAACTTTCACTGAATTTTCCAGATCAATTACTTTACTGTTGCAAAGTCTCTCAATTCTGTGAGACCGAAAAGAACTATACAGAGTATTTATTAAGGTGACCTTGGGCAATTGTTTCTCTACTAATAATTAAATGGTGTTCTCTTTAACACTACATCACTTATTGGATACTAATTACCAAATACATGAATAGTCACAGCCCAGTAATCAAAACACTGTTGGACCTGACAAATCTCCAGTTTTCACATCCTGAACTGCGTCCTCTCGCTCTCTTATTGTCTCTCATTCGGTGGCTTTATCGTCTGCATCGGTCTGTCGCATGCAGTCCTCTGTGAGAACATCCAGCAGAGTGCTTTTTTGCATTTGATTGATATCTTTACCTCTTTACCCCAACCTTGTGCACAAACATAATTTACCAGCTTGCCAGATTGTTACAAGAGGTGCCCATTTTTAAGACGGACCATGTCAAAGCCTGGCAGGGTAAATGGGGGTCTTTGTCTGTGAGCATGACGTGCGTTTCCTCTGTCACCTGCAGTCTCTCTGCATTGAATCTCTCTTATGCCTCTTACTCTTAGTATATTTGCAGGTTCTCTGTTACTGCGCTAAGGGCGATTTCTCTTTCATTTAGTCTGCAGTCGGTTCTATTAGACACAAGAGATGAAACAGACCATAACTATGAGGTCAAATAAAACATGACATGACGACGACATTTTCTTTTACGCAATGCTGTGGACGACTTTTAGTAGCGATGTAACGGAAAACATGATTGTTTAAAAAATGTCAAAGTGTTTTTTGTCTTAAGAGGACAAACAATGGCAAGACCACATGAACAATATTGGGGTTATAAAACAGTTAAAACATTACATCATTGAAACCGGCAGCTGTTGGAGTGTATGGCCACTAGATGGGGATGTAGAGCTTCTCCTCCTTTCACACACAGAATGAAAACAACAAACCTAAACAAAGAACCATCCAGCTTGACACCTTTTGGTGATGTTTTCACATTTTCTGAACTCTTTAACTGAGGAACTGCAGAAACAAGAGAGCTTGAGCAAACTGCATGTTAACAAATCTCATCTCTGTTTTAAAAAAACTGCATGCCACATCCTGTGATGATTGGTGTACGCATCTGCAACTGTGATTTGGAGTTGGGAATGGTGGAGGCAAACTTTTCATGCAGGCTAAATAGAGACGTCGATGTTTTACAGGCCTGCATGATGTTGCTGGAAGGTGCTCGCATTTAGGTGCAAGAACAGGATGTTCAGCTGCTGGAGCGTCCTTGTGCAACGCTGACAACTTGCCACTTTCAGAGATATTGCTCAGTGTCGCTGTGGCTTTTGTGGAAGGAAGTTTGGTAAAGCAGGGCAACAGATTTCTGTGTGGCTTACCCTTCTTGGATGAACTTTTCTAATCTTTGTGACATAGTGTTGCTGTCTTAGCACAGTCGATCTTAGATCAAAGAAAAACATGAAAGAAAATGTGTCCATCTGAGATTTTCTTTTGTCATGTTTATTTTAAAACATGCCAGATGCCGACAATTTCTCTTAACGCAAGTCCCCATACATGCAACACGCCTGATTAAGTTAGAATTTTCCTTTGTTTTTTATGCCAACAGAGAATGTTAACTATCTATAGAAGTCTTTTCTTGGTAATCAAGGAAAACGGATGCTTAATTAGGCATGAATAATGTTTAGATAATGAACTTAAAGTAGTGTGACCAGAATAGCTCAGAGAAGCGGAGATTAAAAGGCAGGGAAGCATGAAAAAAATGAATTAGTGCTGCAAATATGAGCGAAATATCCAGAAAGCAGGAGAATCTTTGTAGAGATCTGCTCCTCTTTATTCTGCATTGCGCAGATGTGTGAAAGTCAACCATTTTGTCCGAGTGGAGACGAGTCCCGATTGATTTTTGCTCCGCAGCGAGGTGAGCTCTCTCTGCAGTGACAAACATCTCATCCTTTGTTGTGCAGGTGTCGGAGAAGGAGATATCAGTAGACAGTCCAGTGACTGACGCAGCAGTCAGCAGCTCTCACAACGGTCCTCTGACCAGCGGTACAAGTAAGCAGACACATTTAGCCTCAGAGCTGTGAGCCATCATGTTTCCGGTTCAACTTCTGGATGCTGTTGCTTAGTGGTACATCTATGGAAAAGTATTAATACCTCTTAAATCTTTTCCCATTTTCTCACGTTAAAGCAACACACAACAAAGTGTATAATAAATCCAAGAAAGAGTAGACCACAGCTTACAAGTAGAAGGAAAATGAGTTATTCTTAGACATCTTTGTACAATTAAACATCTAAAAAGTGTGTTTTGTTTCACTTCAGAGAATCTTTAGAGATTCGTTAATATCTCTAAAGAATAGCAAAACTTCATACCCAGACATTACCATTGACCTTAACTGAGTGACTAGGCAAAGAGAGCATTAATCTGCAGCTCTGGTGGAGCTGCAGAGATCCACAGCTCAGGTAGGGTAATCCGTTGTTGTGCACTACACAAATCTGCCAGTTTTGGAAGAATAGCAAAGCTTGTTGAATTATAGAGAGAAAGCCAACATGATCTTCCCCTGGAATTTTCCACAAGCCATGTTGGCAACAGTAAACGTGTGAAAAGTGCTTTGGTTCAGATTAGACTAAAATTTAGGGTTTTAAAACGTGCATCTTGCTGTGAGAATGCTGTTCTCCAGCAGGGATAGGGAAGTTGTTTGAGAGTTTGGGGGAATGAACAAAGCAGAGATGCGTCGTTATTAGTAGCTTACAGTACTTAAAGCACATGTGACAAACTCGATGCCAGGGGGGTTAAATCCGGCCCACCATAGCTGTTTATGAGGCCAAAATGGAAATGAGTTTGACAGCCCTGTTTAAGGATTGACTGCTAAAATCTAAACAGAATAGCTCACCTTTTGGTGGTTCAGTGGGGGGGTCCTGTTTTGTCTGCAGAAGGGGGCCCACACATTTTAAGGATCATAATGTTACGCCTGGTTGCTGTACGTTGAAGTATGTTGTAACGTGACCGAAAAGGGAAATAAATTCAAGATGCAACAGAACAAAAATGTAGCCTCTGTCTCTTCCTTCGACAGTCCTCTCAGACACACAAGACACCAGCCCTCAGTTGTCCGAGGAGCTGCTCTCCAGCCAATCAGAGCTCAGGTCCTCCAAGTGTCATCAGGACCGAGAGCTTCCCAGCCTCCCTCCTGGCAGTGCCCCCATGGAGGACAGACCCCCAGCCTCAGGAGATAGCACTTACGAGGTCGGCATTTAAAGTCACCTTACGTTGTGTTTCTATTACGTCTGATGTCGGATGTTCTTGTCAGTACTGGTGAATTAAATGATGTTACAATGAGAAACCCAGAAGAATATTTGTTGCTTTGTAAACTCACACAGCAAAGTGACAAGTTTGCCTCTGTGGTATCCAGGTGGTGAAGGAGATGGAGGTGGAATCCCGCGACGTCAGCGTTGAGGACTCTCTCTACGAGACCGTCAAGGAGATCAAGGACACCTCGGTGCAGCCTCACCTCGCCAACGGTACTGTCCAGCCGAGCCCCGATGAGCCTCCACCTCAACCTCCCGCCCTCGTCAACGGCCACCCCAGCCCCTGCACCCCAGAGCGGGTGCCGCTGAGCGAAGGGGTCGAGTACGCCTCTGTTGACCTGCGAAAGAAGAGCCGACACAGCGCCGACATGGAGGCCAAAAGGCGCTCCGATAACGCCGCCGCTCCCTCACGCAAACCCGCGGAGGAGCCGGAGGAGGAGCCGCCGCCGCCCGTACCGAAGAAGGTTCTCGACGAGAACGACAACCAGCCAGCGGTGATGAATGGCGTGGAAGGGTCTGGGCTGGACAATGGAGAGGTGAGGAATTTGTTGCACACCAAGCAAGATGATTTTACATTTCAACGGTGAAAACTGAAATATGTCACTTTTATAAGCAGAGCTTTACAAAAGTATCAATACCACCTGAAATATTATGTCAGATTAGAAAGCATTTCAATCTCCAATGTATTTTTTCTGGATTTTATGTGATGGAACGACACATGAAGCTTATCATTGTTTTTTGGGGTTTTTTTTAAAATATCAATCTGAAAAATTGTGGTGTGCATTTGTATTTAGTCTCCTTGATGCTTTTTAAACACCTTTTGGTTCACTTAGCCCATTTTTCACAGACTACCTGAAGTTCAGTAACCAATCTTTTTCCAAGTCTAACCACAGACTCATGATTGAATTTATGTCTAACCTTAGACTGCACCATCATTTCATCCAATCCACTGAATCTCAGACTGGATTTTAAGATTGTAATCCTTCTGGTGGATTAACCAACACATAAATCTCAAATGTTTTGGAGTCTTTAAAGGTGAACTCTTTACTTGTGTGACTTCTGACAGCAATTGTTTGGGGTAGATTTTATTTATCATTTAAAGGGACCTGAACACAAATGCATGCAGTTTGTTTTTTTTGTTTTTTTGTTTTTTTCAGATTCCGTGTTTCCAACCCATATATAAATTTCTTTTGACAATATAGTTATGCAGCACTTGGCATTTATTGAAGTTTAGTTGGTGGTTGTTAAGAAAATATGAAAAACAAATCAAGAGGTGTGAATACCTTTGCACATTGAGATAAAAAAAATATTACTCCAACTATTTTGAGAACAGTATCCTTCAGGATGACCATCACTGAGCACAAAGAGTGAAACAAAGAACTCTGATGATGTCGAAGAGAAGACGAAAATCGGGAGCCGGAGTTAGAAAAGCAGGAGGAGAAATAGAGATGAAATAGAGATGGCGATGGCGAGATTTACTCAGAAAGGCACCGAAAGGATTGGAAGGCATTAAGGAGAAAGAGTCAAGGGTTCGGGGTGAGAGATGGGAGGATAGAAAGCGAGAAACGTGAAGGAGGAAAACGCAGCAGCATACAGATGAAGTCCTCTGCAGCAACGAGCGAAAAGTAGTGAAGATGGTGGGATGATAAGGAAAAAAATGACACTGAAGAGGAAGGAGATATGAGAGAGAGAGAGAGAGAGAGAGAGAGAGGGAGATGTGGCGGTGAAGAGATGGGGATGATTGAAGAAGTGAAAACCGATAAACATCGCTGTAGTGTCAGGAGCTGAGCAAAATACAGCTACTCTCAGGAAGCTGCCAACAACACATCACATTAACAAGCTCATCACAGAGAAACTGCTTGATGAGGCAACTTTTCCAATTTAAAAACTCTTCTCTGAAGTTATCCGCGTTTGCTTTCATCTTTATTCACATTCCTTTCCCTTCCCCTGTTTTAAACGAATCATGTGGTTCGCCAGTTTGTAAAGAAAAGCTACATTTATTTGTTTCTGCTTTAGCTGTGAAACTAACCATTGGGGGGGAAATAAAACCCTACAATTCTTTGTCAAGAAGGCATCAAAACTGAATGAACTTCGGATAAGTTTCATAAAAAGAGAGACAGGGTGATTTCTGTTAAAGGTTTGCTATATAAAAACAATAGAGACCCACCCTGCACCAGCATTGTTTTTTGGAGGGGGAGAAAAATCATGTGTATATCTATATTATATATCTAGTTTATTTTGATGAGTGTGTAGTCCATGCAGTCGAAATGTTATTCTCCATAGAAATTATAAAACATTTGATTTATGCCCCCGGTGCATAAATCGAATGTTTATGCATTCAAGGTAAAATTCAAGACTTTTACCTTGAATTTAATCTTCAAACTTTTTTTTTCTTTAAATGTAAATGTTGAAACAGCTCAAAATAAAAATCCTCCTATATGTTGTTCTGCTATCCATCCATGTTCTGAAGTTGTAGAGAGAAACAGGAATACAGTCTTCTAACATTTTAAAAATGTATTACAGCATGTTTGAGGTTCACATTAAACCTACATAGAGTCAATACTGTATATACAGTCAGTTTCACTCGTACTCTTTGATGCAGTGATATTTTGCAGCTTGTTTGTTAGACCTAGTTTGTAGGTGTTTTTTTTCCCCCCCCATTCCCTCGGCTCCTGCTGAGAGGTGGGAAACATCGCAGTAATCAGTGATATGGCAGTCTGTCATCTAATTTAATTCCTCCTCTGAAGATCTAAAATGTGTCACCGCTCCCCCTATGCGGCCTCTCTATTGTCAGTAGCAGCACAGTTTTTCTCAAAGATATTGCCCGGTGTGGTTCAAAAAAAACATTTTATAACCATTTGTGTAAGCTTTTTTTATTATTATTTACCAAGATTTTCAAATGCATTTATCAGGTTCATTAGTTTGTTGCTGGTGGCTTGTTTGTAACGTTATTATTGTTTTCTCAATCTAATGGGCATTATTGTCAGAGTGGAAAAAAATAGTTTATTATTCTTTGATGTATCTTTAAGTAAAAATTGTAATCAACCAGTTTCCCCCTTGATCAGTTGGTCAGCGTTATTAAATTCGTTTTAAAAAGTACTCCATATGCAGCAGTGGAAATAATGCAAATTAACTCGTATCTTAGAAAAAAGGCATTAAATCTATTAAGTCTGTTAGCAGGTTAGAGTTTAAAGAACACCTAATGATTGCATCATCTTGCATATCATATATAAGCTTTATATATGATATACATAAGTTGTTTTATGGGTATTTTTTCCAACGTTTGTCTGTTTATCATGTGGAAGTCAATGTGTTAATCGTTAGATGGCAGGAAATGATCCCTCTCCTTTACCAGTGATGAACCCTGATCTAGCAAGCTTCTGTATATCTCTATTCCTCTAAATACTGGCAACAGCATGTACACACATATACACACATAACTGCAAATATTATCTTTCATCCAACCACTAACAAATGGCTACAGCCACATGTGTTTTGCTTCTCCCATCCCCCTAATATCTCACACGCAGACAGCACAGCGTGTGTGTTTACATATATTCTGCTGCGTAGACGCCTCGGGGCTAACGTAAGGTTAACAGTGGCTGTTTACCGCTCCCTGTGGTGTATGACCAGGATGCCGACTGCCATTTGTCTTGTCAGAACCGGGTATTCTTGCGTCTTTGTGAGTGTTGGTGACCGGCTCCTCGGACCCCGTCGCTGTCAGTTACCTAGACTTTCATGATTTATGATCCGGGCCATAGGAACTCCTTATCTGTCTGGGTCCTCTTACACACAGACACGCTGACGCACAAATCATCTGTGAAAACACTGCAACGTCTTTATGTAAATATTTTAAGAAAAGCCCTCCGATCAGGCGGCTGCTCTGCTGAACAGAGACGGGCCAACCTCATTTATCAGCACTTTATGCAGAGATGAACAAAAACCCCTTAAATAAATGTATGTTTTTAATTCAACAGTGTAGTCTTGCTCTGAATTTATTTATGTTTTAATCTAACCTTTAATTTGTGTTCATTTATTCAGTGTTGCCCAGAAATAATTATGGTTTACTAAATTATCGGTTCTACATTTATTAACTCTGCCAACAATTAACATCAATATAACCAAAACAAAATTTAAAAACCTATGTTTTTTTTTTTTTTTTTTTTTTTTGGTCGATCAGAGTGATTAGAAACATTTAGCAAGTCAGGATTTATTGATTTCTTTTAGGACTCTTCAAAATTGGAAAGACAAAAGGACATATTAAAGTTAGGCCTCATTAGTAAGAAAATGGAATGTAAATAGCAATTTGCTTAAGTTTGTGATCAGTCAGTACAATAAATTGTTTTAACTGTTGGAAAGCAGATGCAGCAACATCTCCGTAACAGCGGATAGATGCAGCCGATTTGCCAGCCAGCGGTTTGAGACGCTTGATGGCAAATTTTTCTTTTCTGATCTGCAATCCAGATGGTGCCAATGTGAAACAAATTTTTTTTTTTTTTTTTTTTCCCCCTCTGCACATCACCTCATTGCAGCTGTTAAGTACAGCAGATGATCTGTGATGCTGTGGGCCTTTGGAATCTAATACATGGATCTACTACTGAACTGAAATGTGTTTTTATTGGGTAATTCATTCAGATACGGATAAAAAAATATATGGCCAATTAGAAGAGGGCAAAGGGAGGATACTGGATGATATAGAGAGACTATCTGAATACAAATTATCTAAGAGCCCTTTCTTTATTGTACAAGTGATTTTTTTTCTTAAGATTTCATAACATGAAATCTAGAAGATGAATGCACATAAACAAAGTAGTTTTTTTTTCTCAACTCT
The DNA here is from genome assembly GCF_001443285.1 of Poecilia latipinna. Taxonomy (NCBI): domain Eukaryota; kingdom Metazoa; phylum Chordata; class Actinopteri; order Cyprinodontiformes; family Poeciliidae; genus Poecilia; species Poecilia latipinna. The sequence goes on along the minus strand of NW_015112715.1, from coordinate 267,327 downwards.
TCAAGAAATGTGTGCTAGCACAGTAAAGAGATGTATTTAACTTTTTTACGCATCTCTTCTAGAGGTGCCAGTAACTGTGCAGCATGCACTATACCATATATACTTACTGTTTACTGCACACACTAATGGATTTGCTGTACGAATTGGTGCAAACGGGGAAAGACACTCCCAAGCAGCTTCAGTTTCTGTAAAGCTGCAAAGGTGAGCATTTATTGAACTGTCATATACAACAGCAGCACATGTTTGCAGCGGCTTGATGCCTGTGGGCATGTAATGTGAGAGGCAGGAAATGAATTTGACCCCGCTGGAGGGCTGCCAGGTTATACATTTGGGATGCAGTCCAGGAAAACAGTGATCTATTCATCATTCGGCACTGCTGTGGACCTGTCGCGAAACGGAGTCATTCTAACATGGAAAACGTATTTGCTGCGAGATGTAATTTATCCTTTCTGTATCACCCAAGCTTTCTTAGCTCTTTCCTCCTGAATGACCACATACACGCTCAGCCTAATGCGCTCAAACTGATTGATGTGTGCGTCTGTCAACAAGTACGTCACTCATGACTGACACGCCGACACCTGGGCCGTCCATCACATGAGGAGGTTGTAATCAGCTTACCGCAAAAGCCTTTCCTGCACGCCTTGTGTGTTATTAAAGCTCCTACATGCACGGAACATCAACGCATACACCTAATCTGCTCTCACACACAAGCACGCCAACATTTTATTGTTGGCCGTCAAAATATTTATCGGTTAGGTGTCGGTCTCATTTTGAGCTGGCGAAAGACAAACTTCTTTGTGTGCTTTTATAGTTTCTACATATGCATGTATATATACATTTGTTGTAGTCTGTATACAAACCAGATTTTACTTCAAGATTAAATGTCCACTTTGATTAGCATAAAGTTTTGAGGACTATTTCACTCTGAGACACACGTCAAGGCTGTACTGACTGGGCCAAGAGTCGCCTGCATCCTTGTTTTTCTATAAATATGTCGCCCCCGGGGGCATCCTGCCTAATTGGCTGGCTAATTAAAGTGAAATGACAAAGGCGTCTGCTGCGTTGTTGAGCTCAGGTCGGATCTATAAAAGTAATCATGTCCCCAAATACGTGGCATCCATAAAGTAGTCGTATTGATTTTCACGCACTGGGGAAGAAACACACGTGAAGACACTAAGACGTACAGCTGGGCTGGACAGTGATGGATGAACTCTGTGCGCAGGTTGTGTCCTGCGTGTTGGCGTGTGGTCCGAGCAAAGAGGTGGACGTAACTAAAACAAAGGGCTGCACCTCAGCATCCATCAGCTTTAACCTTGGGAACTCCAGCCGAGGACCTAATTTAAGTGTCCACACAAAAAGCTTTGTTTTTGTTTCTCTTTCCGCATGATGTAAGCTACTTAGGGAATGCCGGTGTGTGTATCGGGATCCTTGTTAGTTCTCCTGAAGTGCTTCGTCTGATGGGTTTGGTTGATTAATGGCTACCTCATCGATCATAAGACAAAATGGACAGAGGGCGTGCAGAAAAAGCATCCCTCTCCCTGTCGCTCCCTATTGACTTTAACTCAATAATTTTTTTTTAATGAATGGGTGGTTATATACAACATTAGTTTCGAATGTATCGCAGAAGATGCAGAACATGTTTTCGACTTACACCAGAGGGGTTAGTTTAGAATTTCACCATCAATCGGCTCCAGAGCGTTCCAAGGCATTCATACAGATTTTTTTTTACCAGAGTATGCATTTTTCAGAAGTGGTCGATATCTTGATAGCATGTTTTATTAATGCAGCTCAATAAGAAGTGCAACTCTTCCTTAATTGTGTTCCTTCAAAGTTGTTGGGGAATGTCTTAGTTGGCTTTTTGTTGTTGCAGTCGGCTACTTTTAATCCTTTCTAAGGAGGCTGCGGATCAATTCTCCCTTTCAGCGGGTCATGCCCTTATTTTGTCTCCACATTGGCATTTCAGCCCAACCTACTTTCATTTTGTACCTGTAAACAAATCGTTTCATAACCGTGTCTTAAGCATTTGGCTCAATTAAAGAAGAAAATAATAATAAGATTCCCCTAGGTCAGTTTGTAGTGAAGCACCATAACCACTTTTTTTCCTGCAGTAAACTGTTAGCAGATTATTGATTACTTAAATCAAAGTAGTATGAAACTTTCATGTGTGTACAAATTGACTCGCAGTCAGTATGAATCACCCAGTGTGAGGTTGCTACTTATCAAATGCAAAACTTTTGCTTGTGGAAAGTTGGTATGTTTCAAAAGTTGGGTATGAAAACCTTGTTCCAAAAATGTTTAGAAAAAAATCTGTACCAAAAACTTTTTTTTTTTTTTTTTTTTTTTTTTTTCCCCCAAAAAAGTTGGATGCAAAACGTTTGTGTTCCAGAAGAACAGTCTGAAAACTTTTTTGTCTTAACAAAAGTCAGTATCCAAAGTTTTTAGCTTTACAACAGTCTATTATGAAAACATTGTTGTTCCAAAAAGTTGAATCTGCCAAAGTGCAAAATGGCAAGGAGGTGGAATGACCAACACCTTCGTATCAGAAGTGAGCAAAAATGTTACTAAAAGCCTCTTTGGGGTGGCTGTTCTGAATCTGTTTCTCTGTATTTCTCCACAGTTAACTTCCCTGTCTCCTCCACCGGAATTTGAAGACCACCCACAATCAGACAACGAAGTAAGTGTGTGCAACTCGCTTATTCCCAAACCTGCATGTTTCCTGATCCGAGACAGCAGCGCTCTCTAAATGTTTGAATAGTAATCCACCAACAATCTGAAGTGCTAATGATTAAATCAGTCTGAACAGCATTTGGTCGTCTCTCGTTCAAAATCTGAAATACTCAGATTGATCAAAGTCTCAAGGAGTTCTCCAGTACCAGATCAATTTACCCCAGGTAGGTTGGGACTCTTGTCTTAAAACACAGTTTCTGATTCATTAAACCCTATTTTTATTTTTAGAAAAACAAAATTGGAGACTTTTCCCTTAAGACTACCATAGTATTAGATTAGCTTAAAAACAACTTTATATGAACTAGTCAAATGTGGACACATTTACAGATCTTTTCAAGCACAGTTTATGATTTTTGAAACTTAGATTGTAAAAAAAAAAGAAAGAAAGAAATATAAGAAAATTGGAGTTTGTCCAGAAAATATTTCTAAAACCTCGTCTTGTCTCCGGTTCTTGAACCCCATATAAAGTATCATATTGTCATGTCTTTAATGTTCCTTTCTTTTTTTTTTTCTTTTTTTCTTTTTTTTCCTCGTTTCAGTCACCGCTGTACTCTACTGTTAATAAGACGAACTGCAACCAGGCTTTTAGCGAGGACGACAAAGAGCACGACTACAGCAGCATCGCAGAGATCAAAGGTATTGTCCCTAACTCGTCCTCCAGCGACCTCTACGCCACGGTTCACGACATCTACGCTCAACCCGACGAGCCCCAGGCGGGCGAAGAGCCCCCGATGGACAGCTCAGATCCCGGCTACGAATCGATCCGCATCCCAAAGACTAGTAGCTCCGATGACGATCACGGAGCCGGGAACGGCAAGCCGGAGCCCGACTACGAGAGCGTGGGAGAGCTGGGCCTCAGTCGGGAGATGTCCCGTCTTTGAGTCGACTGCCTCGGCGTCGCATCTTTACAGTAGCACTTTGAAGCAGCTGTTCGGGATGCCTTTGATGCAAACTGCTTCTCACAGTTTCCTTATCGAGTGTACATCTTCTTAGCAGCTTAGGTACGGCTTATCATATCTGAACGTCACTTATCAACCAGAGCGAGACATCGGTACTGGCAGGCCTTAAAAACTCTGGGTTGTTAAAAATAATCGCAACATATTCTGGTCAACAGAAAGAGGGGGGAAAAAAAAGAAAACGAGATATTGATCTAGTGCCATATAACTTGCATAAAAGTCATTCACTAACTGTATTATGTGAAGGTTAGATTATTTGTATGGCTTCTCTGCAGCAGCTAGTTTTTCAAGCTTCTAGATAACTGTCATATTTTACTGAAGCATCAAGCAGCATATTTCTAGGCCTTCTTCTGTCAAGCTTGCAGCACCTCCACTCTGCATTCTCACTAGATGTTCCTGTGAAAGGGTTTCTAGCGGAAAAAGAGTCAATTAGATGAAACTGAGACTGCTACCTTCTTTAGCGGGCTTGACATTTGAAAGGTTGGAAACAGTCACTGCGAAGGAAAAAAAAATATGTTTTTCATTTGAGCTTTAGAGTTTCATAGTGCATTTTGACCTTTCTATAAACTTTAGGGCCCACAGCAACAGGTTTTGTACAAAACATATTGTATTTATTTGAATATGTTTATTATTGTGTAATTGTGAAATGTTTGACTGTGCTGTGAGAGGATTTTATAGAAGTTTCTTGCGTTTTCATTGAGATACTAAATGAAAGTTAACAGAGGGTTTGATGCCACTTAGGTACGTGTTCCTTTCATTTTATTGTCAAGATGTCAGCTTTCGCAAACTTTGAAGTACTTATGTGTTTAAATGACGAAACACACTTGCCTAAATGTATTCTTTTAACAGGTTTTTATCTTTTTGGTACAAGGGACAGTCTTCACCTTGCTTCAAAGCACTTGAATTATTTTAATGGTACTACAGAAACCATCACCACAGTTCAGTTTTTGAAGCACCTTCAACATTTATTAGCACCTCTAATGAAGACCTGCACAAAGCCTTAAAAATATATATTAATTTGTATTTAAGGAGCATAACTCCGCTCTGAAATTTTCACAAAAATGTGCTTTGGATATACGTCTTACCACCTTAATTACAGTGTGTGTGACAAGATAAACACTTTCTTCACAGTATTGAAAAGCGTAAATATATTTTTTGACTTGGACTAGAAAGAAAAATCTGGAAACCTATCTGGGAAATAAGTTTCCAGATTTGTTTTATTATCTAAAAGACGAAACCTCAGAATGTCTGACAAATTAGTCCTGTATACATTTATCTTTGATTTGCCACATAGAAATTTAGGCTTCAGTCGTCTTTTTTTATCGTTCATATGGTTTTATGTCGGTGACAGAACCCTTATTTAAATGTTTGTCCAGAAAGTAAAAAAAAGAGCAGTTTCACCTTATTACCGTTTAGAAGGTTTTAGATCAATAATTTCACATTTATGTGGTTTTTGATACCCCAGGATTACAGGGCCAGCAGATTGAAATTTTTGCAAATTGCATAAGATCACAAGCTGCTTTCCAGAATCTATGTTCTGCGTAATATAATGCAATCTGGGTTTACAAGGAGTTATACATTTTTAAAACATAGGTGATCTACGTTGTCAGAAAAAATGTGAAATTGTCCTTTACCACATCTCTGAATCAAACTTCAGCTTTGTGATTTTTAGGATGTGTGGATTATCACACTGCTAATGAAATCAAACTAGTGAGATGTTTTTTGTTTGTTTTTTTACTGCAATGTCCAAAATGTTGTAAAACCACAAAAAATATCTACAAATGTGTTTTGAAAGGTGTAGAATTTCCCTCTATTAATATTTTAATATTATTTTACATTGCTATTTTAATAAATATCACAGGTTTAAGTAAGACTCCAAATAATGTGATTAAATTTAGTAACGTATACATTAAAAATGAATCAGTTTCACTATTTGTAAATCTAAAGGGACATTTTACAATATTTTTTATAAGCCAAATAATTACTACTTAAATGTTTTTTTTTTCCTTAACTGATCAAATGTTCTCAAATTAAAGGCTGAATTATTATTATTATTATTGTGTGTGTGTGATTATGCTACTCCATTATAAGATGCATTTATTTTTAAGTCTTTTGACACATCTTTAATATGGGTGCCAATGAATTCAGAAGGTTTGTAAGTGTAAACTTTGAACACATGATGCATTTTAGACCCATCTACTTAACAGCTTGTACTGACGAAATGCCAGCCAAGGTGTGTATATAGTAAAAGCACTATTTTAACCAACTGTTATTCACAGGAAATGCTATGTAATATTGTACCTATTTGTGAAATGTCAATATTTTATTTAAGAGCAATTATGAATGTCCATCTTGTTTTTTTTGTTTGTTTTTTTTTAGTTGATTGTAACAAAGTGGCAACTAATCAGATGTGAGTGACGTGGTACAATTATTTTGGTACAAGCATTGAAAGATGAGTTTGGTACTTAAATTTAAAAAAAAAAAAAAAAGGTCTTTAAGTATGTTTACTTGGTTGTAATTTTGCTGTATTTTTTGTATCCCTCTTTGCCACAGTATACTCCCCTCGCAGAAAATTACTGTCATCTGTTTCCACCCACATCCAAATATTAAAGTGTTACAGTATCTCCAGCTAGTTTGTTTCATGAGACATGATGGAGCTTGTTTGTGTTTTAAGCGCACACAGTCGGCCTGTTCTGACTGGTAATCGATTCTTAAATGATGCACATTTTTAAATATTCTTCTCCTAATGTTTGATCTTTGAACGAGTCTGTGCATTTCGCCCCCGGTGCTCTACAGATAAAGACCAGTAAGTAAGTACACATTTCAACAAGAACGTAATGGTGAGTGTTATTTATACCCTCCTGTGTAAGAAGAGCAAATATTTTAGGGTATTGCTTCCCTATGCAGTAACGTAGCTACACATCAGGTAATCAGATTTAATGTTGTTCTCAGAATGCTATAAAGGACCTCTAAGGAAATGCCAAATGGAGACGTTTTAGTGCCAAATCTAATCAGGACAACATATATTAGTAGACCTAAACTCACTTCTGCTCCTTCTCCTCCTGTCCTGGTCATATAAACACAGATTTTCCCCTGCAAGGAGGGTGGGTCTAGTTGAGGTTTACACAAGTGCACCCCTCCCTCTGATGTCTTTTCTTTAGCTCTAGTCCTCCCCTAATGAGGCCGTTTGTTCCTCCCGAATAGGCAGCAGACAACTCTGTAGTGACACCCGCCTTTGATCAAAGGGCAAAGCCCATTTTGGCAGTTACTGTCACATCTGCTCCTGCGCCACATCAAGTTTCCAGTCTTTACAAGTAAATATTTTATCACATGAAGTCTTCTATTAGACAATGAAATGAAATTTGTGATTTTTTTTTTTTATTCTGAGGAGCACTCGCAATGAGCTTTTAGACTATGCAGGATTTTTGACAAAGAAACAGACATTTTGGATTCGACGATAAATGTACAGTAGATGAAGTGATATTGAAGTATACATAAGTCTAACCATTCCAGGTTTTCCAAGCGAAAAATTTTATAACATTCTCGTCCAGTGTCTAGCATCCTTGCACACCCCAAGTTTCCATGTATTTTAAAATACTTTTGTGTGATTGACTAACACAAAGTAGTGTATAATTGTAAAGTGGAAACATGATGCGTAGTTATTGACATTTTTCAGAAAAATCTGAAAAGTGTGGCATGTGTTTGTATGTAGTGCACTTGAGTCAAGACTTCATAGAACCATCGTTCGCTGCAATTACATGTGCAAGTCTGGAATCAAGCATCTTTGGCCATTTTCTTTCCAACTTATCTCAAGCTCAGTCTTTCCAAGAATTATTAATTGGCTTGACATCTGGACTGACTGGGTCATTTTAGCACATATTTACTTTGCCCTCAAGTTCAACAATTATTACAACTTCACAAAATGATCATGGAGAGAGTGTCATACTTTCCGGCGCAGCGCCTCCTCTGGCTTCTGGTGTTGCCAAGGAGTATTAGCAGTGCATGCTAATAATGTATATCTTGGCATTCTCTATCAGTGGTAGTTAGTGATTAGCAGAAATGGAAAAGAAGAAAAAGCATTTCAGTTTTTAGACTGGACAGTGTTTGAATCATTCTTGACTGGTTGCAAGTTCTTTTTCTTGTCTACAAACTTTCTGAAGTAGTGTAAACTTTAATCTGTGTGAAAAGAAATAGGCTGTTGGTGGTGGAGTTTGAGAGGGGGCGGGGGGCCAGAACCACCACTGGTTGACTCACTAATACATCCTCATGCACTCCATTTTATATTTCAACCAGATCACAGTAATTTACGACTCCCATGGTACTTTAAAAGTAGGTCACACATCCATCTATAACTAGGTTAAGGAATAAAGCTTGTCTGTCTGGTCTATGATTTTTTTTTTTTCTTGTAGCCTAAATATCCCCTTTTTCCCACTTTCCATCTTCCATCCACCCTCCCATCTCGTTTCCTTTCCATCCTTGCGTCATTGTTTTGAATGGAGCACCCTTCAAGAGTTGCATTACCCTCCTTTGCAGGAAAAGGGGGAGCGGAGGGGGCTTGTGGAGGCGTGTGCTTCGTCGTCCAATTGCAGCCCGTCTTGGCTGCCGGACCGCACATGTTTACAGGCAGCGATCCGCCGGTAAAGGCCCCGCTCGGTCGGAGCAAAGAACGGACTGGATTTAGACCACAGTCGGAGCCAGAGTCATCAAACGGTATTGTCTTTATCGTTTTCGACACTTGAAGCAGGTCGGCGATGTGTTTTGCAGAGCAGAATAAAATAATTCGACGTATTACGAGTCGCCTGCCTTTGTCCGGGACCTTTTGACTTGATTGTGTCGCCATTTTGTTTAATCGTGAACGAATGTTGTTACGGCTTCAGAAGGTTGTGATCACTCCGCGTTTTTCCGCCGCCCCCCTCGCAGCTCGCTGGGAGCAGTGGGGAAAACAAACAGGTCGAACGGAGGAAGATTGGTAGCCGGTTAGATGTGGAGGCTGTTTGGTAGCGAATGGTTCGTGTTTATGCCGTACGGTGCTAATTCAAAGTTCTGCGGCTTGAGTCCCCTGCATTCGGGACGCAGTTCGGAAGTTTTTGCCTCCCCCACCGAGTATGTTGTCGCTTTCCAACATTTTCGTAGAGGTTGTTGGAGCGCGTAGTCTACCCGCTGCGGTCTTGTGCCATTCCCGACGTTTTGTTCACCGCCGGCCGTGTTTCGACGTTTAATGAATTAAAGTTCCTGCGGGGAGCGCTCTGACTACGGCGACACACTCGGCGGAGATGCACACCAGGCGCCTGGTGAAGCGGTCGATCCTTGGCAGCCGCGTTTATGCGACGAGCCCGACTGGGGACGGTGCCCCGGTGACAGGAGTGGTTCAGGCTGTCAAGCAGGAAAACAGGGACGCGTCCGCCGCTGGACCCCGGCGCAGCGTGTACACCGTGCTCCTGCAGGACGGAAGCCTGAAGGAGTTCTCCGAGGAGGAGATAGCCGCTGGATCCAACCACACGGCGGCCAAAGGACCGCTCAAGTCCAGCCTGAAGGTGTGTGTCTGCCTCTCTATATGTTTAAGGACGGAAAGGGCCCCGACCGGCGGGCTGCGCTTCACTGTTGTTGTGCGGTGTTTTGCAGCGTTTAACCGCTTCCTGCACGGAGCGGATTTAACGGTGTCAGCCACCAATGCCGCTCTCTGCAAATTTAGTCGGTTAAAACCAAACATGCATCAGTCAAAATATAGAATAGATCCGTTTTGTTGCATATTTTATCAAATAATGTGCTGTCATGACATTTGGCGATGACACATATATGGGACAAAGAGGGCTTGATGGGGCCTGCGCAATGTTTATGTGGGCTGGAGGGTGGGTAATATGAAGGAAACAAACACGCTCTGACTGCAGCTGCAGCGTTTTGGACCGACGTGAGGAACTCGTTGTACAATTTTGCACTGAACAATAATCGCATGCAATTTTGTGCATGCACCATTTAAATGCATATTTTCGTCGAATTTGCGTCGTATTGGCACATTCATTCATTTAGTATACAGAGTAATCACTGACTTTATAGCTTTTGCAAGCATAATGCTCTTTTATTTTTGTTAAGCACTTTGGGGAAACTTGCAGTTTTTTTGAATTTGCTCTGTAAATAATTAGACTTTTTTTTTAATGATAGACCGCAGGTTCTTGCTTGAATTGCGCCCTTTTCTGGTCTCAACAACAGTTGAATAACAAAAAAGTAAAGATGCTCTTGAGTCAGAGATTAGAATTGGCCAATGTTACTTTGACCAGGGATCATGCTGAAAAAAATCTGATGTTTTCCCCTTAGACTGAATGCATCAAAATTATCAATACATCACATTTTATTTAGTGAAAAAAGCCAATTTGTCATCATCTGAATTGATACCGAAAAATTGGGATTGGCCAGGTAATTATTGATTTGTGCATCTCTACAATAAAATAAAATAATAGTAAAGATGCTTTTTTTGTGTGTTTACATAAAATACAGATTTCAGGGCTCAAGCTGCTTTTTAAAATAATTTCTGCACGGGGTAGATTAACTCTTAAGTATTTTCAATTCTGTGGCTGAGATTATCAAATTCAATACAGATTCCCTGCAGAACACTGAAGTTCCCCTTAACTTATAATCACAGTCACTTTTTTTTTTTTTTCATTGTTTTCAGTGGGCACAACACTGACCATCTCCCTACTGAGAGGATCTGCATTATGAACAATAGAAAACTTGACTGGGGTCTCCCATAGGGCGTGTTGCTCTGAGTAGTGAGCGATGTCGTCTACATAAAAATATAAACGCTGTGAATGGGATGTCATGACGTCAGGTTAGCATGCCGCTACATTGCAATTCCGTCTTAAAATATCCAAAGGTGAGGCAACGATGCTTATCTAATGGCAAAACTTGAACGATAAAGAGTGTGTGAGCAGGAGAAGCCAGTTGAGTGTTTTCTGTTACGGGGCAAGCTTGTGTTATTCTGTCCTTACAGTAAGGGAGGTACTGAGGAATGAGAGACTGAGTAAACAGCTATTTTTTTTTTTCACTCAGACTTTAATTTTTTTTCCCTCCTCGTGTTTGTTTATGTCCGGTTTTGGTGTCACAGATGAAGTAACATGCATTCTATTTCTGCAGCAAAAAGGAAACCTGTGGTCACTTTTATTTCCTCACAGTTTTGACTATCGGTAGCAGCATTTAGATTCCAGACCCTCTGTTGCAAACGCTTATAAATCCATTACCAACTTAACTCTTTACAAAACCCCTTATTTTTAAGATCTTGATATAACCTTGGAGACATCGCCAGATGTTTGCCTTGTTTTTTTTTTTCTTTTCTTTTTTTTATTCATACTTTGTTCATTTTCATTGCAGTTTTGTGGAAACAAAAGCTGTTGCGCTGCAGCGCTACAGCCACCAGTGCAGGCAGAGTGCAGCTGAGGCTGGCTGCACAATGGTCAAGTCTCTTTCAGCACGACTCAATTCCCACCGAGGTCGAAAACAAGCCATAAAGCGAGGAGTAGGAGGAGTCTGCCCGTGCAGTGTGTGTAGCTCCATGTGTGGCTCCGTGCTGCCTATGGTGTGTATCAGAGTGTGGTATGGCTGTAATTTCCCTCTGGTGTGTGTTATTCCTAAGCCCCAAACTTCTCGAAACCTTGGATTGGGTCCTGTTTTTGAGAGCTTGCAGCCTCGTTTGAGCAGAAGCAGCTGCACAGCCAATAAAGCAGGCACCCTCAGGTTGGCAACGGGTGGCATGCCCCAAAGAATCTGGATGCTTGGCACCAAGCCCAGTCCTGCAAATGAATGCCCCCTCTTTTTTTGTTTTTCTTTTTTTTTTTTTTAGGGGGGCTGGTGGGTAAACTGGGTGCCACTTGTTGACTCGTTTACTTGCAAAAGTATGTTTTGTACCTCAAGCAACAACGATTTTTCTTGATGCTCAGTAAAAAAAAAAAAAGACCAGCTTGATTTTGTGTTAAGCGTCCGCCAGCGCAGGAGTCAACGATTGTTGACAGAGGCTGAGTGACTCTTTTGTTCTGACGCTGAGGTCCCAGGCATTCCAGCGCCGGCTGTCTTAATTGGTTGGTTGAACAACATCAGGATGAAAACCAGTGTGAACAAACGTGGGTGTGAATGAGTACATTTTTTTTTCACATTTATTATGCATCACAATTATCTGACAAAACTCTGTTGTTACTTGCATATTAGATGTAGTTTTCGTGGTGATGGGTAGAGCTAAATCCATCACAGAGAGCTTTTTCTGATTTTCATTTTTATCTATGAAGGTGAGCTGGCCTGGCCAGATTTTATTGACATGCACTTTAATATAAACATTAGCAAGAACCTGCTGTAAGCCCCATGATGACGTTTGAGGATTTTCAGAGATTTCTTTTAGCGTCTTGTGGTCTTGATTTTGGGACAAACTTGCTGGGGAGGCCTAAACTGTCCCAGACAGTTGTGTTGAATGTCATCCACTTTAAGAAAGTTAAAAAAACAAGCCAGTGGGTGATTTAAAAAAAAAAAAAAAAAAAGTACAATCTTTTAAAATTTCTCACTGGAGTCATAAGGTGAGAAACTTACTGTACTTTCTGAATGTGCTCAGCCTTGCACCTTAAGTTCAAGTAGCTGTTGTTTGTAATACACTTATTAACCTGTCTGTCACTAGAGGACCCAAATTTGGGTCCTCTCGTGACAGGGGTGTCAAACTCCAGTCCTCAAGGGCCTCTGTCCTGCAACTTTTAGATGTGCCTCTGCTGCACCACACCTGAAAAGAATAATTGGGTCATTAGCAAGGCTCAGGAGAACCGATCTACACAGGGAGGAGGTAATTAAGCCATTTCATTCCACTGTTTTTTACCTGTGGCACATCTAAACACTGCAGGACAGCAGAGGACTGGAGTTTGACACCCCTGTCATTGTGAATGACAACCTGAGACCAACAGGTTAAACAATCTCCAGTACGCATTTGCTAAGAATGTCTAAAATACAAATTCATTTAAGAAAAATCATACTGCCTTGTAAATTCCAACAAATAAATATTTTACTTTTAAACAGCTCAACCTACAAAAACAATAAATGCTCACCAGTGCCAGCCTTTCACGGTTCCTCTGGATGCTTCTTTAACTTTCTTTGAAGCACAGATATTTGAATCTTTTTTTTTTAATAAGTATATATATGTTGCTGACTTGGTTGTTTTGCTGCTAGACTCAGTCTTACCTTGAATAAGATATCAAGTCCAAAAGAAGCTGTAGAGGAGGGCTGGAGAAACATGAGAGCAAGGAAGAGGAGGACTGTCTTACTTTGATCATGATTTGAAATGTGTCACCTCAGTAGCTTGGATTTCCAAAGAGGACCCAGAAAAACTGTAGGAGTGCAGTATTTTGTGCTTCACAGAAATTCGACTGTAGGAGCAAATTCCTCACTCGAGCATCACTTCAACTAGCTTTCAGGCTATAGGCACCGATACAAAATAGCAGAGCCTTGATAGTAAAGCTCAGATCACAGTGCTTGCTTACGACAGATGATGGCGTGATCCGAAACGTGTTGAGAGAAGCGGGGGTCAACAAGTCAATTTTTAACAGTTTGGTGTGAAATTTTCCATCTTCGGTGTGGAAAAACATCACCTGCGTTACCTGAATTTAATATCCTTACATCTCTGTATGCTGTTAGCTCCACAAACAAACATCTCTGTGTCCACAAACACACACCGCTCTGACCTTTTGTGTTACTGTTGTCCCTCGGAATTTTTTTTTGTCGTTTGTTTTGTTTTTACGAAGGTCTGAAAAGATATTTTAAAAAAAGCCAGTTTTCAAATTTTTGTTTCATTGGATTAAGGCAAAAGAAGTTGTCCAACCTAAACTGGCTTTGTGTGAAAGACTCTAGTCTTTAGATAAATGATCTGTTGCCTAAAAAGTCTCATTCATGTCTAATCATGTAGCTGATCTTTTCGGCAACAATCCAGATTACCCATGAACACACACGAACCTGAAATACTCCTCAATGCACTATTGTCAGGCGTGTGAGTCAGTCTGCTTATGTTTTGGCCTTTACTCTGATTGTTTCAACAGGCCTCCAGGCAGGAAGATGGAGAGCTACAGAGGTGTGGTGGTGTGTGAATTCATTCTGAGATTCAGGGATTTTGTTGTTGTTGTTGTCGTTTACATTTCTCCATCAATGTAAGCAACAACGATTGTTTTTTTTTGTTTTTTATCACAAACTTTTCTTCCAAAGGATGCATCTGCAGCATGTGATGGGACAAATTGAGTTTTCCTGTGATTAATGTTGTTGTTCTTCTGGTGAGTAAAAGTGTCTTACTTCAGTCAGTTTTTCAAATACTCCATACCAAATTGATATTTTGTCTCTTTTTCAGTTTTCCTCATTGATCTTGTTTGGAAATGAATCAGACTCAATGAAAATGGTGAAAGAAATGCCATTCTTCTCCAATGAGTCTCTGACCACCGTGGACTGTAATGTTCTGTGTTGGCTAATGTATTCGAAGTGTTATGAACTTACATTTTACAAATTAGTGTAACATTTAACCTTTCGGTCAAAGTCTCATGGCAACAGATACTCACGCAGACTGATAGAAGCAGAGACGAAAATAACAGGAGAGAAGAAAATAGACACATATTGCAACTGATGTAGATATTATTTTTTTTACCATTATTATCACCACTGTGAGATTTTCTAAGACTGTGCAGCCCTAATAGAAACTGAGCAAAATGCAGCTCAGAATGCAGCTAAAACATTTCAGAGATTGAGGCATTAAGAATGGACAATCAAACTAGAGCACTGGACATAATAGCTATCCAAGAAGAAATCAGTAATAGCAAAGACTCCAGCTTTAATGCGAGTCAGGGCTTTGTCCAGAGGTAAGAAGAAATGTGGTCTGAAAGCAATAGCTTGGAGACCTATTAGACCGGCACTCTACCTGGGAAGTTAACTGTAGCGAGCCGGGTCATAAAAGTCCCACCTTTCTGAACACAATCAATCTGTGTTTTACTCGTGAGAGTTTAACTTTCCCACAGTAATACAACTCTTCAATGTTATTTACAAAGGTACGCCACTTGATCTCTATATGTTGATCCAAAGTTATCGTTCTTTATTACATTTCGTTTCGCTTTCAAAACTTGAGTCAAGCTAATGCTGCATATCTACTGGTTGGATGGGAAAGATAAAGACATTATGCTCACAAACAACACCTCTGTTTGCCCTGTAGGTATGACAACTGACCCAACCAGATCTATTTCTAGAGAACCTTTTTAGTTAAATTAGACTCCATTCTTATTCTCCGTTTCCAATAAGATGCATCATGTACATTCTTTATATTTCTGTTGAATAAGGTCAACAAAACAAACGGTATTCTTTAAACTCCAATAAATAACCATAATGTGCTGTTATATTCACTATATCCATACTATATGGTAGTGTGCCTTCCACTTTGATTAGGATTTATTTTGGATTTATTTAGGTTGTCTGTGATATGAAGAGATTTGCTATTTACCAGTTTTCAGCCTTAGAGATATAAAAATTTAATTTACCCCAAGAATTGAATGGCATCCTTTCTTTTTTTCATGTCTATAGTTTTCCTAATCAGCTCTGTTTATTTAAACTAATTCCAATTACAAAGACCATAAGAAAGGCATTGTAAACACTGTTGTAAAGAACTAAAAGAAAGTCCACTGTTCCTTGTGTTTTAGGAGAGATTGAGGAAGCATGAAAGCTTCCTTCCTTAATAGTTCGGAGAATCCACCCAGCTCATATCATGACCCCTGCTGAGATACTTCTGGGTCAATTTCACCCCATTAGGAGGAATAGATGTATACCAGTAGGGGATTCTGACAACATAATGAGCTTCTGTAGAATAATCTTGGTTTGGCTGTATTGAATCCTCCCCACAAATGTAAAAATGTATGACATGATCTAATTACTTTTATTAAAAAAGCTGTCACTGTCACGACCACAACATGTAAAGGTCAAACCGGGCTTTCTGTATATGTTGCAGAGCTAACATAAAACAGATGCAGACGGCGATGGAAGACATAAAAAAATAAATGTCAGACGAGGTTAGATGCAAGTCTGGAATTTTGCATGTTTATGACAGATTGTGGCGTATTCTGTTTTGCTTTTGTGAAGAAATGCTGATGTTAGCGTAAGAAGGAGTAACGTTTACTACAGAATACTACACTGTGCAAAAGGACATGTTAATTCATGCAGCTGTTTTTTGTCAGTGATTATTATATTTAAGAAGCTTGTTTGGTGGCATTATTCTCAGCCAACTTCATCATTTTTATTATGTGGTTTTCAGTTCCAGTTTGTGGGGACTGTTTTTTTTTTTGTTTTTTGTTTTTTTTTTGAAACTGCGATGATTTAAAGTCGCATGACAAATTTAAATATGAAGCTGAAAGATGTCTGATAAACATACTTCTTTAACAAGAAACAGTGGTTAAGCGTCTCAGTTCTAGATCAAGTTATGGTCTCAGAACTGCATCTTTCTCTCACTTGCATATTTCCAGTGATGTTAAGCATGGACAGCCATTATAGGGACTAAACAACCACAACTATTCTTATTAAGTTTACCTTATTTCACTAGCACATCTGTTAATCTGCATGACTAGAGGCCAAATACTTCTAACATTTAACCAGATTACAAACCATTAAAAATATCAGCTTGAACTGCATGTGTTGTTACTATTAGAAGCAGAACAGCAAAAATCCATGATATTCTTCAAAATAACGGTTTACTTGAAAGCTGCTTCTACATTAATTGGTTCGATTTTCCAAAGTCATTCTAAAAAATGACATAGATTACATTAATAACATGAATTGTCGTTAAGTTAGCGTGCTCTTGCTGGCATCTGTTTATTCTTTCAAATAAAGGAAATTTAACTTTTAATACGCTTTTGTATTTTATCAACATTATTACTCAGTCACACTCTATTATCATGACTCCTTGAACATTTGTTTTTCTTAAACCTATTTTGCATTACTGTTCATGTAAAGCTGCTGGAAACCCAAGGATGTGTCTTATAAAACTTGAGACCTTACTGTTAAATTTTTTTTTGCTGTAGTTATATATATTGTGCCAAGTTTTTCTTTGTGTACTTGGACCTTTTTGACATAAGATTATTTGTAGCAGTATGTGGGAGGACATACAAAAATATAGTGAATATATTGAATAATGTCCAGTATTTAAGAGTTTTCTAAGTATTTAAGAGTTTGAGTTTGCGGTTTTCATCTTCTTTGGCTTTGTGTTGAACTTATTGAAAACCGTAAACTTGTGATGTAAGAATAGTAAAATATTTAAAAGCACATACCTCTAGACGTGACCTAAATGAAATGTTTCATTTTTTTTCATACTTTATAATCTAACTTTGCTTTCCATTTTTTTTAAAAAAGAAAAAAGCTTTTTTGAATAGGACATTTTCTTTGAGGAAAACTTCCAAACGCCAAAACGTCTGCAGGAAAAAGAGCTTTGTTTATAACTGACCACTGCACATTTTTTTTTAAGTTTCTCCAATATGTTTTGGAACAGCCGTTTAAGGTTCAGGATCCTGGAAATTGTTCTAAAACCACACTCCTTCATTTGAAATGTAAATATGGAATTATTGTCAGTATTTAGATTACAAGTTCAGACAAAGCCAAAACCTACCTCTTCATCTGGTTCTGGCTTAAAATCCCCCCCATTGTTTTATATCCTAAAGCTTCCCCATAATTGTGTAATATTCTTGTAATACAATTAAATACAACTACAAAGTTACATTTAGGACTACTCTACCTGCTGCAAAGCTGCTCCACTCATTTTCGAATGGCGTTGAACTGTGCATTTCTCATGTTTACAACATTCCTTCCTCGGAGTTGTGGCAAGATGTTTTTGTTTCGGTGCAGGGAGTGACTTGTTCCTCTGTTCACCCCCCTGACAGCAGAGCTCCAGCAACGGGGTTTCAGATGGTCACAAGTTGGAGAGCGGCTGCTGGAGCCCAGAGGCAGTGGAAGAGCAGAGGCCTGTGGACGGGAAGCGAGTTAGCCGGGATCCCGACGCCCGATCCGTGTCCCTCCTAGAGCAGAAACGCAAAGTGGTCTCGTCCAGCATCGACGTCCCACATGCCAGGTAAGACCCTCTGAGAATAAATGCGTTCAAGCGCATACCAAATCTGAGGAACTGACTGTCTGCGTGGCTCCCAGAGGGACTTTGGCTCATGTTCCAATGCAGAGTTCATGGAGAGTTTATGACACTGATATGTCATCTGACAAGTAGGACACAGTTTATGCTGGATGACGTTCCATTTCTCGTCGTATCCTTGAAGCCGTTTTGGCAGCACGCAGAGTCTGATTTAATTTGGCAGGTGTCCATTTCTCCTGCCATTACACTTACATATTTTATCCCATCCCACATGTTCTTTCACACAAGTAGCGTCAGCGTCTTTAGATGATTAATTGCCAACCAAAGTTATCCAAAGCAAAATTATAGCGCTGTCTTGAAAGATTCTGGGCTGCACAAAGCCAAATTTACAGCAGCAGCTATTCTTGAAAACGTATTCATACCCTTTGAACTTTGTCAAATGTTGTCACATTTACAACGACAAACCACAAAATGAATCTTTGAGAGTTTATGTGCTAAAGCAAGTACAAGGAAAAGAGATTTTTTTTAAAAAAAATGTTTTGATCTACAAGCAAAACTCTGGATGTACCATCCTCTCTGAAACATGGTGGTCCTTGCTGTCCTTCAGCAAGGACAGAGATGCTTTTCAGAGATAATGAAATTATGTAACTAAATAAACTTTTTTGGGACTGTAGTGCAAGTGAGACTGAATGCACAACACACTTTTCAGATTTTCACCATCACTATGAGACACGTCAGTACCAGCATGTAGTTAGAAGAAGAGATGGCAAACATGGATGTGACAAAATGTGAAAACTAGACACATTTACTATCTAGACATTATCGTCCCGAGAGTTCCCTGCACTTTAAAGGGATTTCAAGATGCACTGAATGCTGTAAGCTTTACCTGACCTTATAAACTTCATCCTTTGCCCCCTTGGATGTCTTCCTCCCTCCACAACGCAAACACTAGAGGTTCATTATACTCAACATGTTCTCATCTGATTGAGTATATCTAAAATTTGTAAATGAATATGTCAATCTCTTTTGTCTTCTGTCTTAAATTTGCAACATGTAACATCCGATCCCATGTTGTAATATGTACCACATTACCATTTACAACTGTAAACCATTAGGATGTGATGTTGCATTAATTCATTCACTCACTGCGTTTCTGCACATAGAATCTGTTAGGTTGTCTATAGGGTCTGCAAGCAAAGCTAATTCGTTGAAACATTGATGGCTGTTAACATCATACGAGGAAGCAACACTCCTTCTCTATTAAATGGAAAATCTAATCCCTTTTCTGCAATCTAAATGCTCAACACTGTTATTGAACATCCCCTCTGGTTACTTGGTGTTGGAGGACTATGATTGATCACAACTTCCAGAAAAGAACAGGAACATCTGCAGCTTCATCACTACTTTCCAAGGTCCAGATTTGATATTTGCTTATTGATTTTTTTGCCCTGCCTTGCTGTCCATTTAGAGGATAAGTCTGGTTTTAAATTTAATCTCCTGTATGGATTGGACAGAACTTGTGCACCTGTCCAGCCATGATTCCCTCGTTGCATATTGGCTGTGATATTATGATTACTCACATAGTCAAAGTAAGATGGCGTATTGATTATTTCACAGCTTCAACAAGTAAAAGCCATTTTCCTTGTCCTCCCAGAGACAAGCACTTTATGAACAGCCCTAACATTGGTCATTAAAATGAGACCAACAACAAAAACGCATTTCAGCGTGGCTTATGGCACAATCAGTCCACACCAACAGCTATTCTCATTATAAATGTGGAGAGAAGTCGCAACTTATTGGTGTGGCAAAGTCTCAAAACTAAGTTCCCATTTTTCTCATAAAAATAGATGTTGCTGTTTAGCAGTTATTGGATTATCATTACAGAAGGAGATATGAAACGCCAACATGCTTTTGGGTTAAAAATGTAGGTTCAGAAACATCTTGTTTTTTTTCTGTTTACAGACGTCAAATTTCTACTCTGTAGGCTTAAAGGGGGTTGAGAGTATTATGTAGAATCAACATTTTTGAGCTTTACATCATTTTATAGTGTTATCCCCTCATCAAAAACATACCTGGAGTGTTGCTTTGATTCTTTCATGCATGTTTTAAGAAATCCTTACATCTCCCTTGGCAACCATTCAGGGGCACCTAAACCCAGGCTCTCACAAAGCAGTGTCTATTTCCATAAAGCTTCTCCTTGGAGAGCTCATCATACCAGCTACTTCTCAGCACAACACTCCTAAGAATGGTTGAAAATGTCATAATCAGAGGCATTGTTGTGATGACATGCTGAAGGCGGAGCGTTGGAAAGAGCAGGAGTTTCTTAAAGAGACTGAGAATAATTTCAAGGCATCAAATTGCAAAGTCAAAATTATTTATATATATATATAATATATTGTACCAGGAACATACATAATATCACCCTTTTAACATGTTTTTCTGCGTTTCTTGGAGACTTTAAAACCAGACACTCAAAGTTCATCAGCATATTCTGCTAAATCAAAGCCTCTACAAAATCAGACTTAAGTTAAAATACATTTTAGCCCAATTCCTGAAATATGCCTGTACACTGAAGAACACTGAAGAAGTTCATTGTTGCCTCATGTTTGTGCGGACTGCAACCTGAGCTTTTTTTCATTGATGTCCATAAAGTGACCTCTTCAGCACACTGCGGTATTATTACCTCAAGATTAAGATCCATGGCCCTCATCCTCCACACACCTGCGACAGATTTTCAGTTCTGACCTGATGCTGGAGGGAAGCAGGAGTTTCTCCTGACCACAAAGTTATGAAGAGCTGCAATTAAGACGAGGACAAACCCTGAAAGCCTCCCAAATCACAAGCTTATCTACCAGGCAGTAAGGCATATATCATGATGTAATCTGAAGAAGGATCAAGAGTATCAGAAAACTCATTCTGGTCCCTAGAACAATAAAAAAAATGCTTCATCAGGTTATAACTTAACACAGTTTAATTTTGAGCGGTTGTGTCTCTATTAAAGATGTTTGTCTACAGTTTTGGTTTGTACTCTGAGCCAGCTGCTATAGGCCTGCTCTAAGAGCGAGTGTGTGAGTGTTTTTTCCTTGCAGGAAGCGATTTAGCGAGAGCTGGTTGAGGTAGACTGGTAGAAATGAATGGCTCGCCTTTTGATAAATAACATTCTGGAGCCAAATTGCTGTGAGGGGAAGTGAACTGCAGCACTGGTTAAGGGGAAATCAGGAGCATGCTTTGCTTATTACTGCAAAACACCAAAACAACAGCTCTAAGGGTCCAGATCCTCAGACTCAGCAGCCAGCCCTCCCTTTCTATTATGAACTTGAGTTACTCGCATTTGGCTCCATTCCTTGGCCTCTCTGTGATTTTTATTTTTTATTTTTTATTTGTCAAATAATCCCACTTGCCTCATAGTATGGCTTTCTCATAGCCGTAAGTGAAAAACATGGAGTCTGGTGGGACCGGGCGGGAGTTTGACTTTAAAGCCAGATTTGATGCCACTGCAAAACAATTTGTTAGCTTCGTTTTTATTGTTCATCAGTGTGTTTTCAGATCAGCCAGTTCAGTGGGCCGAGCCAACCATGTGCTTCGCTCTCCGAGTACAGTGCAGCAGCCAACTCAGACATGGAGGAACGCCAATCACAAAACAGGAGCCTAGAGGGACTTTCAAATTATTGTTTATCTTTTGATAAAGTGGCTTGTCCAGTAATCCGCTTGTTTTTCGTTCTGCTCGTGGTTTTGCTCGTCTCTGTGGCCATTTCCTAGCTTTTGGACCGCTTGTATAACTCCCTGTTGGCGTTTGCGGTCTGAGTTTCGAAATAAACGAAAGGAGGAGTGAATAGGTCCATGTGAAAGAAGAGAGCAGAGTTGATTCTCTGGAGAGCGGGTGAGTGAGTGAGTGAGTGAGTGAGTAACGGCGTTAAGTGAAGGACAGAGTGAGAGAGCGTCTCAGCGGTTGCCAAAGAAAACAGTCTTTCTGGTTTGGATGCAAGTAGATTTGAGAAACCATGAGACTACCATCTGAGACGACAGCTCCTGTGATCTCTCGGTTTCCCACTGATTCTCTGTGTCGCTAATTTCAGCCTTTTCTCGTCGGAGCAAATGTAGATGTTTTTTTTGTTTTTTTTCACTCGGCATATGCCGAGTCAAATAGTTTGATAAGCTTAGTTATTCACATTTACTGTAAAAATAGCAGCGAAAAATAGTGCTTGCAGTTATATGCTGTGAAATAAGCATTGCTCAACCTGTGTAATGGAGGGTTCCTACTTTGGAGCCATAATGGCTTCCTAAATTCCAAATGTTATGTAATTTGTCATCGGGACTTCAGGAGGCAGTGTTTTCTGAGGACCTTTCATTGTAATGTTTTCTTAAATCCAAGCAAACAGCAAAACTTGCTTGAGAAGCATGAAACTATATTGTGGCGTGAAGGCTGTGCAATTTTTTTCTTTTAAATCTTAGGCGTTGCTAATCTTTTTAAATACATTTTTGTTTTGAAAGTAGCAAGTAAAACTTTAAACTATGACCAGCTGTGACTAAAGAGCTTGTAAAGACAAACGAAAGGTGGGTCAGATGGATTCCTACTTAGTTTGGATTAGCCTGTAACAGCCATGGTGACCACTTTGGGTCCAGTCTCTGGCTTGTGTGATTTAAAAAATCTCGCATGACATCTGAATCTTTAATTAGATTGGTAATAACTGCCGTTGTGGCTTTGCTCAACTGCACAACGCAATGCCTCATACCTTTTTCGTTTTCACTGTTTTTTGAGTGAAATAATTCATCTATAGGATCCTAAACAGTTTACTAAGTGCTCCCTCACTTTTTTTTTTTTTTTTTTAAACAAAGAGGGGATACAACCATATGTTTTTGCCATCCCGTCCTGTAATCTGGCCAATTTTTAAAGGTGCCGGGAGTTCTTATGAAATCTTTTTCAAACTAAAAACTGATCAAAATAACTCACCTCTGAGTTTGTTTTCTCCTGCTGTAATTTTGGGAAAAGGAGCCGTTTCATCTCAACCTGTCAGTCCAGTCAAATAGTGATGAGGAGGAAACGTAAGTGAATCTGAATTTTAATTTGAATTTTGAAATGCAAGAGGAAATTTGCACAGATTGATATCTCCCTTCCTTCTGTTAAATTAACATTTGATTTCTGATGCACTGATTCATCAAAGGCAAACCTCTCGTTGTTCAACATGGTGCTGATCCTCGTCTCCTTCTCCAGGCTCCCCAAGATTTGAACCAGCAATTATTCTATTGGTAGACTGAGTTTAAATCTATATGCAAATGGCACTTAATTAATTAAAGAGCCTGAATATCTATTAAAGTAAATCAGAGAGGTTAATCCACAGATCAGTGGCCAATGTCACCGTGATCTTTTTCTAAAGCCGTGAACCTTAGCATGTGCAAGTAATGGATATTTGGTCTCTTCCTTATTTCATTTTCTTTAACCTAACTGCTGGCAGAACTGATCTGCTAAATTAGAGATGCAACAATCTTAGATTTTGTGAAGCCCTGACCTGCCAACACTTGGATAAATTAAAATTTTAACAAAGAAAATGTTTTTTTTTCCCCCAGATCCATTCAAATTTAAGAGTTACTGTGTGCAATTTTGAAAGGAAAGAACTTTGATTTCCTGCCATTCATGTTGAAATTCAAAAATACTTTAACGCTAGATGGAAATTACTGTATTGTTTCAAAATGAATATAAAAATGATAGAATAGAGTTCACATTTTAAATTTCAACTTTAGTGTTTCACAGCAAATAATAGGTGTGCTGTGGTTATTATGTAGAACTGTAAAATACAGTCAATGTGTCTCTTATCTGAAGCGTTAGTAGAGTCGCACCTCAACTGTGAGACTTCCACCATTTCCTTAATCAACATGTTTTATGACAGATAAATTAGACTATCTGGATGGTTAGGTACGGCATGTTTACTGATTATTTTAGTTTTTTGATTGACTGATCAGCAATATGGGGGATGTATTTAAAATCATCCAATTCCTCGCCCTGGTAAATGTTTCTGCATATCTCTGAATATTAAAGGGAAACTGGTGCCATTCAAAATACCCATCATTCAGTTTAAAGCTGTAAACAAAAATCTTAATGTTGTAAAAATATATATATATATATGCAGATGAACCAAATAAATTGTCATTGTCAAATGCATAAATATGCAAATCATCTGGACAGTATTATTTTTAGTCTCTAAAGTTCAGCTTTTTCACACTTATCAAAAATGCATGAGGCCTGTGTTTTATGTGAGAGTTGGGTCAGTTGGTTTTCTGTTGCGTTGAACTAATCTATAGTACCCTGGTTTAATGGACTGATGCCCCGGAGTTCTGCATGAGGAGGAAAGCTCCAATTGATTTCATTGATGGGTGTGCAGTATGGTCGTCTATGGCGTGTACAAGGTGGTACCGATTGATGGCCGTGTCAAGTGTCTCACGTTGTGACCAAACAGAAGCACTAATGAGGAGATGGAGCGGCATCCTTCAACGGATTTCTGTTTTATAATAAATTAAGATGCTGCTCTAAGGTAGGCAATTAAATCAGCAGACAACTTTAATTATTGCTGGAGTACTCCAAAGTGGTCTTTCAGGCTTACATTTTGTCTATCTTGTTTAAAAAAAAATGTCAGTAAATGGTATGCATACTTGTAAAACACAGACTGAGGTCTGAAATTGACAGCCTGAGGTTTTCAAATATAATGATACCACACCTTCTATATATTCAGTATGTGTGTTAGTTTACCAAACTAGACAAATCTTTGGCTTGGGGCAAAGACATGGTGACATTCTTCTCAAATGTAACCAATTAATAGCTACCCCTGCAGAAGGGCTGGATTTATAACAAATTATTGGGGATGATTAACATTATGAACATTATGAAGCACTGTTTATATATATAAAAAAAAATGCTGCACAAATAAAGCCTTACTGAATTATGCGTGAGATTTTAAGAATAAATGACCATTTCCTGGATAAAAATCACATATTCTTACACTGGTTTAAGTCAAGAAAAACAAAAACATCTTAAGATGTTTAGCAAATTAGAAGCATTAGCCATGTACTTTCATGTAATTTTAACTTCCACGATGAATCACGTCAATGATGTCTACCGCTTTAATTTCCATATGTGGTATGAAAGCACCTTCTGGCCTAACAGATGTGGGAGCGATACTTGCACCGTGGGAGAAGCTGTAATGCGTTTAGCACTCGTGCATGCAATTCCACCCTCAAAAAGGATCTGTTTTTGCAAACATGGCAACCCTGAACCCTTTAATTTCACTGTGTGGCACACATTCGTGCGACCAAAAAGAATGCACATATTGTCAACCTGTTCCTGAAATGTTTTTGACATTAAAAAAAAGACCATCTGCTATTAGGAGACATAGCTACAGTTCACAAAGTTGGTTTGTCTTGACATTTAAAGAGTTTAAAGAGCTCTACATAAATTGTTTCCAAAGAGGACGACAGTGGAACATCCTTTCACTTCTTAATCCAATAATGTCTTTGGTGTTCCCAAGAAGATCCAAAGCTATAAGTAGGCGACAGACCAGAATTGTAAATGAAAAAGAACAGCCAAACTAATCCATCATCTGCTGGGTTTCGCTTCACTGATGTGGAGAAACAGAGACTAGAGCTTTTGCTTATGATATGTTTTCTGAAAGTAGACCTTTGCCTGGAAAGGTTATCAGATTACATTAGTTTGTACTGGCTCTAATTCCATTTAGATAATTTGATTCATCTGTTCATCCCAGAAGTTTGGGTCCATATGCCAGCACTCCCTCCATAACTTCGTTAGTTTTTCTTTGTACTTTCATTAAAAGATCACGACAGTTGCAATTAGACATGAGCCAGTACCAGTGAAAATATCAAGGTTAAAATATCACTGCAATTGGACAAAATGTAAAACGAGATCTAACTTTTTAAAATTAAAATTTCTTCTGCTTATTACAGAATAGCCCCAATTATTGCTCCAAATTAAAAAAATATACCCTAAATTAAAGTGAGAAGTGGAGCTTTCCACTTATCGTAACTTTATTAGATGTTTCTTGCTAGTAGCAGTTTGGACATCCATTTAGCTTTGGGACCATTTCAATTTGTCATAGCATAGATACAACAAAGTCAATTTGATCCATATTAGCACACTAGCATAACAGCTTCTGCTGATTGGTAAGCTGCAATATCATGATGCAAACATCCCATTCCATCACATCCCAAAGTTGCTTTGTTGAATTGACATTTGGTGACTGAAAACCTCTGGGGACACTGAATACATCATTAGCTTTGGAAAGCTGGTTTTAGTTGATTGAAGCTTTGTGATGTTGGAGCGTTATTCTGCTGAAACAGTAGCCACTATGGATTTAAAGAATAAACGTGGTCTGTCAAAACTCTTAAGTGGGTTGTGGCATTTACTGAAACTTAAATCGATACTAGATCCCTTAAGTGTGTCCTCCCTCTCTCTTTGCACCTCTACCGCCAGCACTAACCATAATCTGAATTTTTGCACCTGAAATGGGGATTTATCAGTCCAGGCAATATCTTTCCAATTTGATGCTGTAATGAACATGTGTGGCTCATAGCTTTAGTTTCTAGTGCTTAGCTCAGAGTGGCAACCCACTGTAGACTTTTGCTGTTGTAGACCAGCAGCTTCTAGGCTGAACAGCATTCAGAAATTGAGTACAGCATCCCCTTGTCAAGTGGTTATTTAAGCAGCTGTTGCCTTTCCGTCATCTCAAACCAATCGACCTATTCCCCTGTGGTCACAGACATCAACATGTAACTGCTGCTTATTGGATATTGTCCCGTTCTCTGTAAACCAAAGACTTGGTAGTGTGTCAAAATCCCAATACATGAGCAGTTTCTGAAGTACACACGACACCCAGTCTATCATCAACTACCAAAGTGACTTAATTCCCATTTGCACCTTATTCTAATACTTGGATTTAACTTTAGGAAATTGCTGCTACTGGACTGGATGACTTGTTAACAATCAGTTAAATGGGTGCACCCATGGATATTTTCAAACCATGGATGTCATTACCAAAAATAGTGAAATAATTGTAAGCAAGGGTGGGAAGAAACAAGTGAGGAAGGGGCAGCACTGAGTTCCTCTATTCTTCGTACAGCTTGGAAAAACTCAGGTTACTCCAGTACTTTCCTTGGCATCTTTTTAAATGGACCTGAAATTGTAGGTTAATGGTGTGAAAAAATTGGCATACCTTGATACGAGTAAACCTAGTACCTATCTTGCTCCTGTCTTGCAAAGATTTAAATTAAAGAGCTCTGCTGCCTAATCACACTAAATAACCAGCCTTCCAAAAAGCATGCTTTAATCGTTGCATGTGTCTTTTGTTGAGGTTTTAAGCAATATTCTTTCACCTTTTTCTTTTACACCATCTCGCTTTCTCTTTGTCATTCCCCCTCCTTTGTTCTTCAAAGACATTTACCGCTAGTCTCACCTGTGGGTTAGCTGCAGTCTACAGATTTCTGCAGACAAGAACAGCATCATTGATGTACACACAAGCCATTAAAGCAAAGCTTAGTTTTACCTCATATTTACTATTTTAGGACGCCTCTTGTTGCATTGCATAACAGCATGTCAGTAGGTAAACAGCCAGTGGTATTTCTAGCTCTGCGGTGGACTATGAATGTCTGTGTGTACGTGGTAGTAAGAGGGGCAACATTTAGTGGAATTCAGAGAACAGCTGGCATTATTGCCCCCCTTGTTCTCCTAAATGGAGTGGTTGTTCAGACCATCTCCTGTTGTTCCCTCCGACGCTCACTGTGGCTGCACTGTCAAGGGGGGTAGCTGGTGACATCCACAAAGGAGCAGCAGTTTGTCCTGATTATAAACTCCATCACCTCCGGCTCTCCCCACCCCAGCTTCACTCTCGTTCCTGCCGTAAACAATCGGTGGATTTGGTCACATGAGCTGCAAGGCATCTGCGGACGAGGGTGTTATTGTTTTGATTCTGGTTCCACAATCTCAACTTCCCTCCCATGTGAGCCGGACTCTCTTTCCCTCTCTCTCTTTTTCTCTCTCTCACTCCCTCTCCTCTCTTTCCCTCTCTCTCTTTTTCTCTCTCTCACTCCCTCTCCTCTCTTTCCCTGTCTCTCTCTGTATGCAGTCACTTTAGGGGTTGGGGTGGGGCTACGATCTTGTGCCAAACACGAGGGCTGCGGAGCTGCAGAACTTGGTGTTTTTGTGCCTGAGTGTGTACTTGTGAGTCGATTGTGGTATCTTTGGCAGCATTACCTCACCACGAGCTGAAAATGGATGTGTTTACCAGCAGCTTCTCTCTATCTCTTTCCCTTTGTATCTCTCTTAAGGCTCCTTCTTTTATTTTCTCTCTTACAGCTATTTGAGACTTACAGCCTGGGTTGGGTGGGGTTGACGTGGGATAGGAGGGAAGAGGGTGGGGTCACAGTGCTCCCCTAAGATGGACACACAAAGCATTTCCTTGAGTTGGGGACTGCTAACATGCACACATACATATGGTGTATAGCCACAGTCCTCCATATGGCATGCATAATTCATGACCTCCCACCGACTCCTGTGTAAACACGATTGCTTCCTTCGGCGTCTCTTTGTTAGACGGTTGGGCGGTTGTAGTTTGTATTAGCATAACTTCACCAACACATACCTTAACGCCTTTAAAAGTCATGCCTTATGCCTATCTGAGATGTCAATTGCAGGTTTTGCAAAGCTCTGAGCTTCTTCTTTAAGAACTACAAATAACTGAATTTTATTTTAGCCATCCTGCCATGAATGATCATTAATTAATGAAAGTGGTAGCAGAAGCAACATCAAAATGAAGGAAAAGAGAATTAGCTGTTAATGCAATTAGCACTTTAGCTCAGTGTTTCCGAACCCTGGTCATCAAGGCACACTACCCTGCATGTTTTAGACATTTCCCTGCTTTAACTGACCTGTTGATTGCAGTTCAGCAAAGCCTGTTAATCTCCATCATTTTAATTCCGGTGTGCTGAAACAAGGAATCACCTAAGACATCGAGGGCAGTGAGCCTTGAGGACCAGGGTTGGAAAACATTTATTAAAACATTTATTAAGTTAAATTTATCTTTGAGATTTTCAAAAGTCTGCCAAAATTTCTAAGTGTAGCATGTTCCCTAACGGACCGGGATTTGAACCTCAATAGGCTAAAGCCAAGCAACTTTGCCATGCTTCTTTAAGCCATCCTGTTATCTGCTGTAAGTCATGCTCTTTCTCACTGTCTCACATTCTATAGAAACCACCAACATATTTACAGGTTATCATCCAGCCAGCGGCACGATGACTAGAACTGTTTAATGATGAAATCCCCAGCACTCATCAAAGTCTAGCTAGTAGCGATACCCAAAAATAACTTTCAGTCTTCTTTCCACAAAACACCGTCCACACAGAAGTGTTGTGGTTAGCCTGACCACTTTGGTACGATGCATTTGCTGACTGAAAAAAAAAAAAAAAAAGATTTCTGAGTCTCTGACCAGCAGATCAAGCTAAGAACCAAGCAAGCTAAGGTCCCGATCATAAGTGGGTTCCTCTGTTGTATTCGCATCATCTAAAACTTTTTTTTTTTTTGCAACTGGTTGGATGTTGGTCTTCTTTGGCCATAATGTCCATTTGTTGATTCGTGTATGGCTAAAGAAAACTGCTGTGGATTATTATGTAAATGTGGGATCAGGTTTTCTCTGAAGCAACGTGAAAACCCCCAGCTGCTCCTCTTTTCATTCAAGTGAACTTGTTTTTCGTCTCACTGTCTAATCCTTCTGCTCTCCTTTTTATTACTTTATTTTTTTCATCTCCCCTTACGTTGTTTCCTCTTGATCAAATGACTGCATGAGCTTTCCAACCCTTCTTTCTCTCCTCCCTTCTTTCTTTCTGTTTTCACCTCCCTTGGCTCTCGCTATTCAATCTTGCTTTCTCCATCCCTGCTTTCCCGCTCATTTCCCCCTTCGTTCCCCCATGATGTTTCCTCCACACCCTAGCCCTCCCTCTCTTCCTTTGTCTTCCCTCTCCCCCTGCTTGCTTTGTGTGTGTGTGAGACTGTATTTTTCTTCCCTCTGACTGGCAGAGAAAGATGTTTGCCTGCTGCGGAGCTGTGTGCTGGCATTACAGTAGGGTGTGTGGCTAACTCACACCCCCATATGAAATCACTTGGGATAAACAATGTGAGGCAGACACATGTTGTTTATCTGAGCGTTCTTTAGCTAAAACCTGTGTCAGGTTTTGGCACCAAAGCCTCGTTGAAATGTGTAACCCACATGCTAGAGAAGGCAGAGTTTGCTTTTGTCTGTCTTTCAGTTTGCCTTTCAGCACGAGCAAGAAGTAGTTTGTAATTAATTTTTTAATACGCATGAAGGTTCTCCGACAGCAGAGCGACATACGTGAACATTTCCAATTAAGCATGCAAATGCTTCTGTAATTTTACACACTCTGGAGGTTTTCATAATTCATTTGTACCCCAAACACACGATTCCAAGCTAATACAATTGGATCGCGAACAACAGAGGGACGCATTTCATTCATTTCACGTTTTTTTTTTTTTTTTACCATTCAGGGATGTTTATGTTTTTAAACTTTTGACCGTAGACAGTTGTGAGTAAACCCAGCCAACCTTGACTCAAATGCCAAGTGACAATTGGCACGTTGGTTGGCTGAAACTGTCCATCAATTTGTTCCCTCGCTTGCGGCTCCTTTGAGCATTGCTACAAAGACATGAGCAGCATGACGACACAAAGACAGGTGGAATGAGTGCAGCTCAGGAGTCCAGGCATCTTGATTTGTGAGATACCTGCTGGCGAAGCTGAGGTGTTGCATTTCAATCCACGTGGATTGTAGATCGTAGATGATCATGAGTACTTATGACAAAAATGTCGTCTTATTCTGGAAGGGCTAAAAACTGGACTAGGCACAGTGTAACCATTGTTCTGGCTTAGGGCCACTGACGGCTAGGTAATAAGAGCCGGGGCACACTAAAGGTCTAATCCTAAAATCGCTTATGGAAAGAACCCAAACTTCCCTGTCTAGGTTTGTGCTTAGATGGAGGGTGATTTTCATTTCAAACAACTTTCTAGCTTTTCTCCCCTCTCTGCCCTTTGGGGAATTACAAAATTCACTGACAGTTCCTTATGCAAAGCACAGATTGCTCAAGCTTGTGTTGGCAGAGCTGGAACCACAAGAGACCACGCTTAAAACATAAATAAATCAAATATAAAATAGTTCAACTCTGTGTTTTGCAATCAGAAATTACACATTATTATATTTGACACACTTTATCATTTCCAGATTTTTCGTCTGTGTTTAAGGCAAATTTGACTCGATTTCAGATGGATTTGTCTTTCACCGACGCATAAAGTACCAGGCACATTCTTAAATTGTAGTTTTCACGTGCGCCAGATTTAGAGATGCAAATATATTCTTATTAAGAGATTGAGATGTATCTGGAAAGATCCATGATGTCTAACTGAGAAGTTTTTGTTTGAACTTGTCAACATGGTTGAGCAGGAACAAGTACCAGGTGGTGTATTGCTCAATGTCACATCCTCATCCCATGCAATAGATTAATCAGAAATTATCCTACTCTGATGCAGACCTTCCACTCCCTCTAAAAACACTTCTACTTCTTTCATTGCCAAGAAAAACCTGAAAAAAGGTCATCCATTCCTGCTTTGGCTTGTTTTAATTGCCTCATTAATGGATAATTTTCTTTACATTTATCTGTATCTATTATGGTACTAATGGACTAGATATGTATTAAATCTTTCACTATCATGTCTGCAAAACAACAAAGCTACATGGTGGTGGTAGTGTGATGATCTAGGGCTGTTGTGCTGCTTTGGCACTTGGGAAACTTGACAGGATTGATGAAATGAGGAATTCTGCTTTCTATTGGAAAATCCTTGAACTGCAGCATCAGTTCATGACATAAAGGTGAAATGGTACTGGGTTTAGAAGCAGTACAGTGATCCACAGCACACTAGAAAGTCCCCTTCATAACAACTAATAAAGTAGAAAGACCAAAGGAAGGTGTTGTAATGATGTAGTCAAAGGTTTAAATTGATTAAATCCTGAAGCTGGCCAAGACCTGAAACCTGCAAAAACAATTCAATAGGCCAAAATCCAACACAGCAACATAAGACTCACTGCCAATAATCACAGACACTCAAGGGCAGTTTGTCCTGCCAATGCAATAAGAGGCCAACTCCTTTTTCATGTACAGTATGCCTGGGTTGATTTGAAAAGCCCTTTTCCCTGATAATTCAAAATTGCATTTTCCCTTTATTTGTCTGATGTCATTTAATGATCAGAAACGGTGTGTCTAAAGATACACAAAATTGATGAAATTGTTGCTTTTTTCTCAGAATTGCAGGGGTGATGCAGTTTACAAGTTTTACACAAAGTAACTTACAAATCATGTGTGTCCTTGAAAGGAAATTGTATAACAGCATTTCTTCTGGATAAAGGGATTCATTTTTGCACAGTTAAGCAAAAAAAGCAACGAAAATGCAGATGAAGAATAAAGGGGAAGAGGCTATTATGAAGGGAGAATTGGAATTAAAGGAGCATTTTGGTAAACATTGAGTTGAAGGCCTCATCCTTTGTCCTGCACCTTTCTGCCCGTGTTATGGTCGACAGGTGATTGGACCAGGTTTTACAAGGCTCTCCATCCAGACGTTTTATGACCACCTTCATCTAGAACACACATGCACTTACACTCTCACCGAAATACACATCTACACTCCCCCGGCGCGAATATTGGTCTCCTGAGAGAAAGGAGGGGTTGAAGGTGTCTGTGGAAGTGTCTTGGTGTGTCTGATCTGGTTACAGCCAAGAGGTTTATGATCAAGCTGCCTGGTGATAAAATAGGTGCCCATGTTTGGTTGTCTTCAAGGTTTATGGCATTTATTGGCAGAATGACTGCGTTCAGAGGGCAAAGGAAGAGGCAGGAGCACTTAGGGCAACTCATGCCGGTGACCTCCACTATCCTTACGACCAGCATCAGTAAACACTTTTTCAAGCACAAACACTTATCTACTAAACGGAATGTAGGACATAGGAGAGGGACAAGGTTGCTAGGAACTTTATATTACGTGGATAGGATTATAAGAATTAGCCCACAAGCATTTCACGACCTTATGACCTGGTATGATAATAGGCATCGTCATTAACATATTCCTGATCGAAATCTGAAACTGAGGGAGGAGGTTTCCTTTGTCAGTCTGATCGCAAAGCTTCTGTTCATCAAAACAAGCCCCTAACTTTCATAGACAGTCCTTAGAAAAACTGGTTGAACAAACTTTGCTGATGGCCAATAGTTTTGGTGGTTTGGAAGCAACTCGTGAAGGTTTTTTGGTGAACTTCTGTGCAGAGAATCAGCCAAAAGACAAGGTGCTTTTTGGCTGATACCGACTTGAAGATGAATGAGAAAAACTGAAGAAAAATCTTTAAAATTATTATGCCGGAATAATTTGAAATTTTATTTGACTTCAAGACCATGTCAATCAATCGATCAATCAAGTTTATTTGTATAGCACATGAGAACATTTGTGCTTTAACATTTTTTTCTTTGTTGTTAAAACAATGTTTCTTTCCAAGATATACTGCTTAATTTTTTTTATTTTTTTTATTTTTTTGCTTCAGTAAAAAAGTATTTACCGACAAAGTTTGCCGTGACCCAGAAATCTGATGGTAACACAAACGTATTGTGTTATACCACTGCCAGAAAAATGACCTAATGGATCTACTGGGAAATGCATCACCTGATACTTACATGTGACAGAGCTCAGATGCTTCATTCCTCTCTCCTAATCCCTCTGATGACTTCAGGCTACATCTGAAAGATCAATCTTTATGAAACAAAAAAAAAAAACCACATAAGAAAAAGATTGAAGGAGTACAGGAAAGAAGTAACGGTTGGAAAAAAAATCAGCCATAAACCATCTCTGAAAGTCCTTTTGGCTGTTATTGCTAAACCTTTGTTCAAATTATTTGGCAATTTGACACATGGCTTCATTCAAATTCATGTGCTCCTGCAAATGTATAGATGTGAGCAGAGTCAGACTTATCCTGAAAATAACACATTTTCTGATTTGCACACACACGCACACACACACACAAGACCAAGCGAGTAGCTCGGAGCAGTGAGATCTTGTGTATTCCCTCCACTCATTAGAGGCATACAGCAACATCAATTCAGGGGAAACCCACTGGACTCTGTGTGTGAGAGAAGGGTTATCTGTGCTCCTACTGACCTTCTTTTGTGTATTCTTCTCTCTCATTATAATGATTTGCATTTTAAGCATGTCTTCATAATTAATCCTGGGGTCATTTGTTTTTGAAAAATTAGATTTTTTTTTAAACAACTAATGCAGAGATGCTATGTATGATTTATATGTCTTACAGTATTTTTATTTAGTGGTGGGACTTGATTAAAAATTTTAATCAAGTTAATTGCAGGGTCTGTAATTGATTAATAAAAATTAAATGCATTTTAAAAGAAAACCATATGTAGAAACTATGGGCGTAGGTTTGGGTAGGGACGGTAGGGACATGTCCCG
>NW_015112715.1:209442-229015 GCF_001443285.1 Poecilia latipinna | reverse complement strand
GAACCTACGCCCTTGGTAAAAACGCACAACAAAGGTTCCCACTCAGGACTTTTGCATGTAAAAAATAAAAATAAAAAATGTAATAAATTGTGATTAAATTTTTTTTTTAAATCTATGTAATTAATTCATCAAAATTAACTTGTTACAGTCCCAACCACCCCAAAAAGTTGTATTCATAATTTATCAACATTTTAACCTTCCTAGCTGATGTCTGTAGATGTTGCTTCAATATTTCCACATAATGGTCTGCATTTTACCATCTCTTTGGTAAAATGCACCAGTTCCTCTTTTAGCAAAACGCCCACTCAGCATGAAGCTGCCACTGCTGTGCTTCATCATTGTGAGGGGATTCTCGAACTTTCAAGCTTCCCCCTTTATAACCACTTCAGTTATAATTTCATCAGACCAGAGGACATGTCTGAAAAAATTAGGGTCTTTATCCTTTAGCTTATTTCTAAATTGTAGTCTGTCCTTTTATGTTTCTTTTGTAATAATGGCCATTTCCTCTGACTGTAAGAAGAGGAGTCGTTTTCCTGTGGCTAATGACACACTCTTACCAGCTTCAGCCAGCATCTTCTTGGTTTGTTCTGTACATTTCACAAAGAAAACTCATCTTGCGGGAACAGAATCCTCTCCTTCCTGAACAGTGTGATGACTGGTCATTACCACCGTTTTTACACTTGCATATAACTTTTTTTTTTTTTTTACAGATGCCTGTGGCACCCTCAGGCATATGGGAAATAATGCCCAAGGGTGAACCAGACTCCATAGTATGCAATTCTCCTCCTTAGATTTTGCCTGATTTTTTTTTTCTATTTAATGATGCACAACTAGAATACAGCACATTTGAGAAGCCTTATTTAAATACGTTCATGGTCGTGTGTCTGACTGAATGTCTTACAGTGACCAACATTTTTTAACTTAACATACAGCAGAAGTTTTAAACGGTGTATATTCAGTTACACCATCTATTGTCATATGTCAAATATGTCAGTAAATTGGGCATCTGTAATGTACAAGTCAAAAGGAGTATGATGCAAATGGTACCTTTAACATTACCGATTCACAGCCACCCAGTTACATGAACATGCACACAGTTACACTTGCATCTGGAGAGAATGTAAACCCTGATAACAACAAATAATACTCATAGCACAAATAGGAACTTTAGAAATATAAAATAAAAAATAAAATTAGTTTCTTGAGTTATGATTCAAAAATTAGCTCTAATTTCCACCATCATACTATATGCGGCATTTAAAATAACTGAGTTTTTGCCATATTCATAGAACTTTTCTTTTTTTTTTTTCTTTTTCTGAAACAAGTTGGGACTATTTGTTCTCTCGAGTTGAGTAAAATCTTCTTGCAAATAGGCAAACATATGAGATTCTTTACTATGTTCCATGTTGGTTTTTTTTTATATATATATATTTGAAAGTTCAGTTATATCTTTCCAATAAATTAAAACCTTTGGGCAATTCCAGAACATATGACTCCCTTGAACAAGTCCACACTTGTCACATGAAAGGTCAACTGAAGGGAATATTTTGTGAAGTTTCTGTTTTGTTTATTTTGAATTACAGAAGTCTGCTCGTTGCGCAGATTAAGGAACTGCGAATTAATGTTACGATGCCTCCCGCTGTTCTCTAATCTCCCTCCTCGATCATCCTGCCTGGATATTTTGAGGTCATCGGTAGTAAGACGAACCAGACAGGTTTGAAACATTTTTGTATAATTTGGATATTCCTCCCGTCTTACGGGCATTTGCGTACAATGGGCAATTCTGTAAAATAAAACTACATACCTGTAAATATTTCTTGAATTGTGACTACTACACTCTCACTTTATCTATTCCATTGATTTAAATATATGATAATGTATCTAAAATGTTCTGAACTCCTTTTTAAACCAGTTAGTAAAAATTGTGATGGCAATTGAAGGTGCAACTGTTTGGTTTTCAATAACACGGCTATAAAGTCAACTCAATCTTGAGCGAATGTGTGTTTTTATGTGGTGGGATTTTAGTTTCTGCTTTGTGTTTCAGCTATATGATACCAGAAAGATTAAATAGACATAGAGCTCATATTGTCTGCCTGTCCTTGGCATGTCTAGTGTAGCTCTATGAGTTTGTCTACATCTTCCTTTTTGATTCAGGCACCAGGAGAAACCATGCTGAGCTGCAAGCATAGCACCTACAAAAGGGATTAGCTCAGTTCAAGGAAAACCATGTACATACAAAAGAAAGACAGAATCAAGCAACACCACCTGCATACTAACACAATCCATAAATCCAGCCTGCAGACATTACATGTACACCCGTAGCAGTCAAGTGAATGTAACGTATGAACATAATGCACAATGGCACAGGAAAAAACTCAATATTTGAGAGATAGAAGTTTTAGACTAATTATATTTGACTTTTACGCAAACATTTAAAAAACTAGATGCAGTGTACTGGCTGAAGTGATTATATGTAAATATGTAATTTCTGATGAGCTTGAAAGATTTTTTTTTTTTTTTCACCAGTGTAGAGGATTCGCTAGACTCCTTTTTACTGGTGTTTGGTTATGATGAACAGCCTGAGGCTTGCATTAAATGGACCCTGTATCCATCAGTCTACTGATCCAGATGGGTTTATAAGTCTTCACTCTCATTTTAAAGTCGGAAAATATAAAGGAGCCTCTTACCTGCATTGGAAATCTAGGACACGGTCTTGAAGCGTGCACACGTGTCAGTCAAAAGGCTTATTAAAAGGCAGAAAGCAGCAAGGAAGATCATTCACTTTCATCTCTTATTTCATGCGAAGTAGGAACAAATCTGGTCTTATATATATATCACTCTGACACATACATTCACTTAAGGCCCCTGTCTCTGCCCTGCAGCTCTTTTCCTCAATAAACTCGCACTATCTGAAAACAGTTTTCAAATACAACCATCGCTTCATCTGAATGAATAAAACCATTGCTTCTCACAGTCTGGCTTGTCCTTTGTCCTCATATGTTTACATTAGAGATAAAATAAAATCTAAGAAGAATACATGGACTCTGAATAATTCACAAATGGTATTTCTTTATTTTTATAATTTACTGCAAGATAAAAATCAAAAAGCAATGATAACCTGGGATCAATTTATTCATTCTGCTCAGGTGTAGATATCCTCCCACTCAACCCACACATTCAACCCCGAAACATGATGACAAGAGGGATGTGATGTAGAAATAAAAATATTGATATTAAAATTTCCACAATGTGGGAATAATTGCTAAGCCCGGTGCTCGGGTTGCTAGGGGAGTCATCCAGCTGCCCGCCATGTTTTTGAGGTAAAACGTGTTTATAGTTGACAGGAGATTTGAAAATATCACTCAATAGCTCTGCATTATTGAAAGACTGGAAGATTAGTACCTAAACACCAACTATAAAGTCTTTTAAAGAGGCAATCGTTAAAAAAAAAAAAAAAAAAAGCTAAAATAAATTAACAGTGCTAAGCCTGGTGGGGGCACAAGTAAAGCCTGGTGGCCCGCCAGGCTTATAAGGGAAACCCTGCAATGTGAAATAATGTTTTTCTTTGAAAACAACATACAAAATTTGAAATGTAAATTATATTTTAGAAGGCATTTCCTCTATGGTCTGCTTTCTGTCTCCCTAAATAATTTGAGCAACTCTCGTCTCATCAGTCGGAATTTATTTTATTAATTGTACTTTTGGATTAAAATTTAGTTTTAATAAATGTCCAACTTTTAGTACTGGAAAGAAAGTGTAATTTCCAGCTACTTGGGATAACTTGGATTGGAAAAAATGTGTGCCCAAGATAATTTTTTTAACATCTCAAGACTTAAAAGATTCTTTGACGATTTCTAATACATGGATGGATAAAAGATATATGATTAGCATTTCTAGCTGTTGTGCAGAAGTTCTGACTACCATAGAAGGTTCTTGTGTAGATTATAATTCAGCACGAGTGATGCATAGATGTCCTTCAAATATTGTAATAAGTAGATTTGAATACTCACTCACTTGGTAAGGTCACAAGAGAGTCAGTGCAACTCAAAGATACTTTGCTTAGATGATGTGAAAATCATTTTATTTTATGGCAATGTTTTGAGGGGGTGGGGGGTGGGGATGGCAGCTGAAAGGCATTTTAAATCAGATTTCTTTGTGCATTTATTAAGTTAAGTTGGTAGGTCCAAGTAGAAATCATTGCTATTCCCTTGTGCATCCGTCTTTGTTTACATATATGATCTAATTTCCAATTTTATAGGAGCATAGGTGTTTGAGCTGGCTTTTTGTCGGTGCATATTCCATCTCCCAGAGGTGATTGACACGAAAATGCTTATTAGATTTAAAAGAAATGGGCTTAGAGGAAAAGCAGGAAAGAGGGACAGGTGTCTTTGTCTTTGGCTTCTTTGATATTGAAGATTTGTGTGACCTTATCATTAATTTAATGGCTAAAAGACAGTTTGCTGGGTTTTTAATTTATTTTTTTTTTTTTACAGTGCATCGTAAGAGGTGCATGACAGAAAGAGGCTGCTTGTGCATCAGAACGTCAACAAATCTGTCTGTTTCCTGAACAGAGGAGCTCTGTGTTCGCACAGCAGGAAAGGACAAATACAAAAGAAAAACAACATAAATATCTGGTCCACTGTTTGGACTGTGCAAACACATACAGTAGAAGCATACACTGACATATGAAGTGTGTTTGGCTACAGCTAAATCATGTCGCATCTCTTCTTTTACCTGAGGGCCTGAGCCGTAACTGTCTACTAGTTGTTAAAAACTTCACATTTTCAGTTAGTCATTTGTTTTTGTGTCTAATCTTTGAGTGATTGAGTTTATTTATATAGAAAGCCAACTAAAACCTGCTTGACCACAAGTGTGGCTCTCAGTAATACTGTTCAACCACAATGGCTTCATCATCCATTGTTATCCATTCATGACTGAGTGCTTAAAGCAAATTCAATAACTGATACCCTGTAGTTAGTGCAGGAGATTGTGTGCAGGATTTAAACGGCTTAAGCAGAACATGTTGGTGTGGTTTTGTGTCTACAAAAAGGGATTATTTAGATGTACAAGGAGAGAGGAGCCTGTACAATAGATATCTCACTCACTTATCGTCCTCAGTAAAAACAAAACAAAGATTTAATAACATGCAGTATCATGCAAAAGTATTCATGCCCTTTGATGTTTTTCACGTTTTCACATTGCAGCTGCGAGATTAGTGCATTTCTTCTCTTTTTTTCTTTATTTTTTTTTCGATATGTCGTAGACCAACACAAAGTACTGCTGTGGTTTGAACCAAGCAATCCTAGTTTCATTAGAATGGTTTATCCTGTTTACAGTACGAGGTTACTGTACCTCAAAAGTTCAGTAGAATGACTTATTGGCTTAGTCTTCTTGATTTGTTTAAACAAGAATCTGACAGGAAGATCTTACAGATTAAAAATTATGATTACAACATTGAGGTAAATTCAAGTTCAAATTAAACAATGGGTATTACATTTCTGCTTCCACTCTTAACTACAAAGTTGGTGTTAGATTAGATTAGCAATTTCACTGAATAGGTACTAACTTAAAACCAACCTCTTTTACATGTTTTAGTACAATGTATCAAGTCTGGATGAGGGTATCCTGACATTTCTTCCTGGAGCCCCTTTGTCAGTGTTGAAAGAAACCAGTTTTGGTCACAATTTAGTGTCTGAGTGAAGGGAAGCGATGTCTGTTGCTCATGTCCCACCATGCTGGAAACCAGCTGCATCAATATGTTGTTACAGGTAGGAAGATAAAGTTGTTCTGTAGTTATACGTAGTCTGTAGTAGAGGCTTTCAATACATGATCACTGCAGACATGTCAAAATCTAAAACACTTCAACTACACGGAGGCATTGACAAAATTATTATCTTAATCAATATCGGTCTATACGTTTTTATTAAATATTTTCTTGATACTATGCAGTCCTGATATGAAGAAGTCTATAATTGTCTTAAAATCCCTTATTTTTAGCTAGAAAAAAGCTATGTTCGACATAGTTGAAATGTGACTTGTGGATACATAGAATGCCATTGTAGATATCCGAAATATAATTTTTTACTGGGAAGAATTGAATTTTGTATAATCCTCTTGCAGTCTTGGTGCAGCACTCAGGAAGAGCACAGCAGATGTCACGGTCGGACAATGGGGAAGCAATAGGGGTGTCGATCTGTCGGTTCCCCAAACCACGAAAAAAAAAAACCTTATAAAAGCGCATATGAGGTCAGTGCGACTCCGCCCGGACTGTGCGGCAGAGTAAAAGGCTCATGTTGGGGTCCACTGGATCCCCACTCAGGACTGCAGGAGGGTTAAAGATCCTCATTGGGTATTTGATGTCAAAACATCAAGCCATATGGCACTCTAGAAAGTCAGAGACATCTCTACTCACTCCACAACTTTCTCTGGCATTTTATTAACATTACTTTAAACTATAAGAAAAGTATTTTAGTTATTTTGAAAGAGCAGAATTTCTATAAAATTGTGCTGGTGACACAAGCCTTGTGTATGTTATGTAATACAAGGAGCAGAGAAGACTAATGTATGTAGACACCAAAGTTATGGACTTGTTCTATATGAAAGGCAGCCTCAAGTGAACTTGTTGTGGTCTGGTATTACTGATATTTAACTATAATGTTAAAGGAAATACTGGCATGTTTAAGCTGTAGTTTGACCAGAAACAATAAATAGATAAATAAATAACAGGGCTAAAATATACATTTAGCACACTCTCTTTGTGCCATAAAATTCCTGTTGCAACCATAAAACCATTTTTCCCTTCATGCCATGTGCTCACATTTACAGCAAACACTTCCCAGCAGCTGTTGGCAGTGCTTTTCTAGACTTTGCATTCAGCCTTTCCTATATATGACATATTATGCATAGCAATTTCTTTGATATATGCCGCAGAAAACTGAGGCAACTTGATGTTTAAATCTAACACATTATGTATTTGGTGTTTGAAAGGGTTTTTGTTTGCTAAAACCTTGAGTGAAGTTGGCTATATTTCTGCTTAGACTCATCTACCCTTCACGGTTATTAGCTGGGTTTCATAAGCAGATTTTCTTTGATTTGATACTGTTTATGTGACAGATAGAAATCAGAGCTTTCATATTTATTAGAGCTTATTGAGAAAGAAATAGGCTGCATAGTCCAGCGACTGCTTTATATATGAGAATACCTCCCTGAATTAGGCAATATCAAAGAAGCAAGCCAACCAAAACGCTCTCCCAGCTCTTCATAAACACAGTTTCTCTCCCTTACTGTCTACAGCTCTGATCTGTGGCAAATATGTCAAACAAGTACAAAGTGTTTGTAGGGGGGAAAAGGTTTGCTATGCATGAAGTATCCTGAGAGTATAGAAAGTGAGTCCGGTAGGGGTGCAGGGAGGAAGAGGAGCTGAAGAAGAGAGAGGAGTTCTGGTGTTCTCGGCAGCGCTGGCCTGTGTTTCAGGGGGATTCCTGTTCCCTCCCCGCATTTCAGCTGCCTTTATTAGAAATGATTGATGGTGTTCTGGGTGACATGGAAACTGGCTCTGCCAGACTGTGTGCATAGCTGTGTGTGCAAAGACTGACCATGGCCCATTTAGCCAGAGTTAGGACAAAGTTAGCTGTAGGCACAGGGGGGGGGG
This sequence comes from Poecilia latipinna, assembly GCF_001443285.1. Lineage (NCBI taxonomy): Eukaryota > Metazoa > Chordata > Actinopteri > Cyprinodontiformes > Poeciliidae > Poecilia > Poecilia latipinna. The sequence continues at coordinate 221,364 of NW_015112715.1, read as the reverse complement.
GGGCGCATTTTAGGATTGTTTTTGAAATTCTTTAGATTTTTTTTCCTGACTTTACATTAAATTAAAAACTTTCTTTACCTTGTGCAGGAAACTCTGTTTTTTTTGCAAAGTAGAAGACTCCATTTGAAGTCTTTCTTTTTCTACATTTAGTGTTGTAATTTGAAAACTTGTGACCTAAAGTGAAGGATTTTTTTTTTTCAGATTCTTCAGGTTTTACCTGAAACCAACTTGAATGTAAAGTAAAAACAAGTAATCTGGTAAATATTCAGAATAGTTTTAGAAGAAGGCAAAGTGTACTTTTTATGCTGTAATATTTTATTATTATTTTATAGCGTGACCTTATTCTAAACATTTTGTGACACTGAGGTGTGGAAAACATTTGACAAAACTCATTAATGTTCCAAAAAACACTGGATTTAGTTCATTTCAATTCAATACTGCATTCAATCTAAAGGGAAACTAAATGATGACTCTTATCATCTAAAGTGAAATAAGAAAACTTTCAGTTACTTTCATCACAGAAGATGAACAAAAACAAATGCATAAAAAACATAAAAAGAGACTTTATAATGAAATGTTTTTACAAAATAAAAACAAGAGTATTGGACAAAGCTCAGACACTTGTTGTTTTCCAAAGTAGTGCAAAAGGCTCTGTAAACAACACACGACAAATACTTGAACTAATACTGCATTCATGTAAAATGTCATGTAACATATGGGAAATTGCAATTAATCCATTTACTCATTGGGGGAAAAGTTTCCAGAACTCATTTTATTTTTATAAATCACTGGCACAATTTTGCCTTCTAATACTTCCCATGAACTAAATGTGGATAATTTTTGTGTTAAGACTTCATTTTTCTTTCTACTTTGTTCTTAAACACTCCTCAAAGTGGGAAAGACATAACAGGATGCAATAAAAGGAAGAAAAATTGTCAAACATCAGGACATGGATACAAGAAAATAGCTCATGACCTACAATAATAAATAATCTGTGGATGGAACTGAAGATTATAGCAACAGCAAACTTTAAACCTCAGACGTCTCAGTTCTTACCAGAAGCAAACTTCTAAGTGGAATGAAAATAATTTTTAATATAAATCACCCAGGTGTACAAAGGATTATGAGCTTAAGTGCATGTATTTACAGTTGCAGCAGGCACTGTGACGAAGAACTCTGGACCAGGACCCAAGTTTATCTTGCCAACAATATATCAACTATTGTTCTTTAATATATATTTTACTACCTATAAAAGAAATACGGCCACATGTATTTCTGTTTCCACTATCCACTTTAAATTAAAAACATGGTGGAAAAAGCAACCTCAACTCTGCATTTCATTGGCTCCCCATTTATCTGTCAAATCTAGACAGTCACAGTAACATGAACTCCTGTTATTTTCTCTCCTGGCTCTGTGTTTTGCTTGAAACTTGACACTGTCTGTCCCCGCACAATGGTGGGGACTCGGCTTCAGCCCTTTTCACACACACAAACACACACACACACACACACACACACACACATATGCACATGTACACAGCCCTGCCTCCTGTCTCACTTGTTTTCTTTCAGCTCCTTTGCTGCATTTATTTCACTTGTGCCGTCTTTTAAAGGTAGACACACATCTGGGCGGGGAGGTACAACAAATGTAAACATCTGGCACAGATAAGCAGACAGATGTTTCAGTGGCAGGCTGGCAAACATCCAGATCTCCCACCAAACTCATCAGAACCCCTGAAGAGGGAGCTGTTGCTTTACCGGTTTCACCGACTGCGACGTATCGCTGCTTCACATTTTAACTTTAAAGGTTCATAGTTTCACATGGTTTGGATTTTCCTCAGCATCAATCTGTGATCTTCATACTTTTTTTATGGCAGTGAGATCCACCAGCTCCTGATTCTCTCCTCTTTTTTCTTTTATGCTTTTTAAAAACTCTTCTGCTTGTTGTTGCCTCTAGTTCTTGCTTTGGGTTAAAATCTTGATCTGAATAATTAAAATGTGTTCCTGTGTTGTTGTTGATACCTGACTGTAAAATGTGAAGAATATTATTGCGTAAGTGTGTAACTACGTACATCAATACGAAAGGGGATAAAGGAATAAAAGGAATAAATGAAAATTAAATCAAATTCAAAAATACATTCAAATAAACTGAGAAGTTTATTTTTGATGGGTAATTGAGCGATATAAATAGCTCGTTATCAGTCAATAAATATGTAATAAAATGAATGGGTAGCAGTAAAAATGTATAAAATACCAGCTAAATAAGTGGGAATGCCAATAAGTAAATGAGTAAAACATAAATAGTTGAAATCAGACAATATTTGTATGTTGTAATTTAAGTAGACAAATAAAAATTGTAACTTAGACAAATAAGCATCAATATAAAAACTAAGGATTAGCATAAATAAAAAGATGCATACAATATTTATGTTAAACTAATGTTTATTAAAATTATACAAATATGGAACAAGATATTCTTCATGCTGGTTTCCTTTTCACATCAGTTTGGAAATGAGAAAGATTTGCTGATGCTCGATTCTCTGCTTTTAAGTCTTTTCTGCACTCGACGTCCTGGCAGACATGATGGATCATGTGCCAGGGATAAAGGAAATACTGTTTTTCCACTATTTGTTTTGTGAGATAATGTTGCTCTCTCATTTGAAACATAGAAACATAATTAGGACAAACATCAAATCAGCTGACAGTGGGATAACACAATTTCAAGACTTTACAGTACTTATTCTGTCTAAACAGATAATTAATGGGTTACATCTGCATCAAATCAGGAAGGTACATGAAACACACAGTAACTCTTTTGTAGTCCAGCTCAACTTTTGTCTTCTCACATTTGGCCTCACTTGTTTTATCTTGATAAGACCTCGCCTAAGAGCTGTGTGGGAGTTTTCGGCTGATCAGCATCTCTCTGACACGACCCTCCTACTGTTTCTCTTTATTTGTCAAAAAGCATCCATCAAATTCGATCAGCCCATTCGGTTTTTTAACTCTGCTGCCGCTTGACAGGATTGTGTGCGGAGCTGCAACGGTCAGTTAAACGATTGATTATTATTATCTGCAGGCTGATTTTTGGTAATTGTTACGGCTCAACTTTTCACATATGAGAACTTTGAGAACTTTTCTTTTACGTGTTTGTTGTACCTCTTATTTTGTCAGTGTTGACGCAAATTAAACTTATTCTGCCAATGTGCAACTATCCCTTATTAAAACAATAGCTATGCATTAAAAATACATTGGGATCAGATTCAATCTATATGCTGCCTTTCTGTCTTTATTGAAAATATTTTCCCTCAGAGTCTCTGTGAGCAAAGAGAAAAACCTTTTTTTGTAGGTCAAGTATGATGCAGTTAAAAATATAAAAAGGTTTTAAAGATCATTTATTCTGAATGCTGTCAGTACATTAAAAGCATACGTTCAAATTAAAGTGTTTGTTTTAGTTAGAGAAAGCAAGTCTCGTCAGTCTCTCATTGACTGTAACCACATTAACAGCATCTCATGTGTAATTTTACTCTCTATTTATGAGCTGCCTGCAGCAAGATGAAATTACATGGATCTATTTCGTACAATCTGCTTTAGTAAACAAGCTCTTAACACCCACTGCAGAGTTGTGTTAATGCCACCATATACATCCTGGATAATGTCCCTTCCAGGAAGTCTCGGGGGGGGTTAGATCCAAGAACACGCTTTATTGCAGATGATTAAAGTGAGAAGATTAAAACACTGACTCAAACAGTTCAAACGAATGAAACTCATTTCTCAGAATTCACTTAGCAATACATTAATCCATGCATCATGCACCTAACAGAGCCATCAAACACACGCGCAGGTTAATTAAATACATAATAACCAGTTTAAGTTTGACAAAACCTCTAATGATGTGATTTGGGTTTTTTTTTTTGTTTGTTTGTTTGTTTGTTTTCACACCTCTCCCCCCTCTCTCAAAACATCACATCCTAATTATGACTCTTCCTAATCTGTTTTCCTAAGATCGACTCGTTTGCTTTTCAAGACAGACAAATCTGTCGGTAATTATTTTCTGACACTGTTGCAGTGGAGATAATATCTGCAGTCAGTCGATGCCCTCCCAAGGTGACCAGGACAGCGTTTTACAGCGAAGCGGGGCGGAGGGGGTTACGGGGAAAAGTGACAGCTGTGTGTGCAGCTTCCTTTCTTGATTCATGTGCAAGCTGTAATGACATCATATTTAGCAGCAGAAAGGGTTATAAATTAGCCATCAGCTAATGGAGGCTGAGCCTCTTTCTTTGTTGGCCAACACTTTTTTTCTCTCTCTCTCTCTTCCCTCATAGCTTGTGCTTTGCCCGTGTAAATAAGCTTTTAATTATGGAATTCAATCACAACTGAAGTATTAATGAGGAGATGCTAAGTTTTAGGAGTCTGCCTGCAACTTGAATTATGTTGCAAATTCACAGAGCAGATGTGCTTATATGCGTTAAACGAGCGAGTGATTTGAAAAATAAATCATTTAATGAATCTTTTGTTGTTTTGTGCACCAGCTCTTGTTGGATTTAACTTTTACCAATTTATACTGCCTTTTCATATCCACACGTTCTCATTTCGTAACGTCTTTACTCCATGCGGGCCTGTCAACAAACGGTTTTGTGCCCATTTCCTAAAATATTACTTACGGATTTATGTTTTTGGTGTAATGTTACGTTCTATCCATAGACAGAGGGCAACATTTTAGGCATAATTTGGGGGAAACTGAAAACTTTTCATTGTCTCAAGTTTACAGATTTCAGAAAGTTTGTGTTTTTCGGGGGGGGGGGTTAAGAGAATCCTTTCATTTCTGATCAAAAACTTAGAGGGAAAGTTCCATTAATCCATGAATTATCCTGAGCTTAATCTGGATTCAAGTCAGAGGGGCAGCAGAGTAATCAGGGACATCATGACATCCCTCTCACTGCCTCTTGGGCCAGCCCTTGCGGGGGAATCTCAAGGCGTTCCCAGGCCAGCCCCAACGCTGAGCCCCTCCCAGATGATTGAGTGTCTCACCCTATCTCTAAGGAAGAGCCCACACACGCTGCAGCAGAAAGTGAATTGGTCGCTTGTATCAACAATCTTGTTCTTTGGTCACTACCCAGAGCTCATCACCATAGATGAGGGTAGGAGCATAAATCAACTGGCCTTTTGACTCAGTTCTGTCTTTACAGACTAGTACAGCTTACACATCACTGTACTTGCCACACCAATCCGCCTATCGAGATACCTAAACTCCTTCACTTGGAACAGCACCTTATCTCCAAGCTAGAGAAAACACGCCACTGTTGTATGGATCAGGACAATGTTCTCGGACTTTTTGGACTGATTCTCATCCTGGCCGCTTCATAATTGGCTGTGAACGTCTCCAGGGGAAAGCTGGAGATTGCAGTCTCATTAAGCCAACAGAACCAAAATTGATCCCGTCAACACCTTGACTGCACCTAGAAATGTTGTCCATGAAGGTTATGACCAGAATCTGTATCAAAGGGAAACCTTGGTGAAGTTCAACTCTCTCCAGAAACAAGTCTGGATTTCTGGAAGTGTGTTTTTAAAGAATGTAGCCGTTGTAGAGATTTCCAGTTGATGCTTGACCAATCCGTGCACTCCTGATCCAAAGGTCAAAGAACGATTACAACTATTAACAATTTATTCATGATTAGCTCATAAAAACCCTTGGCAGACTGTATCAGTTCTTACCTGAAAACAGTCAGATGCCAAACAATGAGAAATTGCAAAAGCCAAAAAAAAAAAAGCTGTGATTTAAGTAGCACTTGATTAGTCTAGTTTGATAGAACAGGCTTATCATTGTTTCTGCTGCGGTATTGTTTTTACACACCACATGTTTTTAATGATAACGGACACAAAACCTTGTTTAGGAATCTTTTGAACATTAGCTTCAACTGTTTAGCCTTAAATGAAAGTAGCTCTTGACAATAATCCCTCTGAGGTCTGTTTGTGTTTAGGAGGGAGCTCTGGAAATCCCCCTCAGCTCTGGACTGGGGAACACAGACCCTCAGTTCTCACTGGAGCTCAGGCTGCCAAAATAAAAGCCCAATAAACACATTTGGAGAAACACACAAAGTGACCATCGGAGGTCTGAGTGGAGCAAACGGAAACGAAGAGAAGCCTCTCCAGTGCGGATCTGGCAGTGTGATCAGGCTCGCTGTAATCGGTTATTTAAGCATCATGTAATATGCCAGTTTAATCTGTATTTAAACACCAACAAACCTTAAACTAGAAGTGTGTTTAATGCTAAAAAATATATATATATATATATACAATTGTACAGAAAACTAGTTTTTCTTGCATGTTTTTGCCTTGAATAATAAATAAATGACTCTATTGTGCATTGAAGCTGAAGGCTTTGTGTAACAAGTTCTCTGAAGCCGTCACTTGGAGGTCATCCTCAGTGTGTTCAAGGGCAGCCTTTCCTTGCAACGGCAGGAGATGCTTTCAGGGCTTGTTTACGACTTCGGCTTGGTGTTTTATCCTTATTTGTAAAGTTTGAAACGCATATTTTTATTCATCTCCAGGTGCATCTAAGCACTAAGCCTATGAAAAATAAACCTCGTTCATCACATTGAACTTTGTAATAGTGTTGTTTGCTTTTGACTTAATATTAGGTCACAAAAATGCTTAATTTTTTTTTTCCATAAATGTCAAACAAAATACCTTTTTTTCCCCCTTGTTTATTGCTGTAGTGTTTTCTTTTTTAAAGATTCCAGTGAACCAATTTATTGTTTAATCGAAACATTCTGTTGACCTTGTTTTTCAAAGTAAACATTGTCATTTATTCTTGAAATTACGATTAAAAAATACAAATAGAGTTCAAATGGAAACTCGTGTATAGAAGTATCAAATCCAATTTCTGTTAGGTATGTTAAAAACTTGACCTGATCAACTATTTGTGTAATTGAAAACATTTTTACTAATCTTGAAAATCCACCTAGAATACATAGATATGTGTTTATGAAGTCACACTCCGTCATCCAGTTTTCTTCTGAAAATAGATTTCTTCAACCGGTTTGAGCCGTTTTTGGTTCAAAGTTGCTCTTCCTTTAAATGTTCAAAAATAATGAACCGCCATGTTTGGAGTAAATGATCACCACTGATGTGACCACTGCTGCAACCACAGCAAGTCGGTGACTTAATGTGGTTGCAACTTCAAACTGGTTTGGTCCACACAAATCGGACATTGGTTTGGTTTTGTTGGAATTTTCTTGCTCAAGTAAACAACAGGGTGTTCGTTTCAACGTTGCTCCTACTGTACGCGTCGCAGCGCAGACGCGGTTGTTGTTGGGTTGTTTTTTTTTTTTTTAAACTCGTCTGTTATGAAAATCTGAGCTGGCTGATGTCTTGTTCCTCCACGGATCGTGTGTGATGGCTTGACATCCACACACCATCAAAGACCGACGCGTTTGAATGCACGGTGCTTGTCTTATTAATGGTGAGATTACAGCTCAGGTAGAAGAGCGTCGGCGATGAAGGTATTGACATCTCTTTTGATCACAGATTGTGTTTTACTCGTAGGACTGGTGCGTGCCAGAGGTTTAAAGACATCCATCTACTCGGCTTCGGTTTGTCCATTTCACTTAGACAAAGCAAATATTTATAATTTATTTTGGTCTCTGCAAAACACCACATTCTGGCTCTTGGATATTTCCAGTGGGGTCTGAGCAATTGCATCAGTCACTCACAAAGGGATTAACAAAACAAACACTTGAATGTAATTAGTGGCGTATGTTGCAGACAGAGCAGTAGTCTGCAGACCACAAGTTTCTGCGTCTTATCTGAAACATCTGGCTGAAGGACGCGAGAAACACAAGCACACATTGTGTTTTTTTTTTTAAGTCGGCGTTCTTTCTGAAATTATCAGTAAGCTGCATGATTTAAGGAAAGCATGGAAATGCGATACAACTGATTAATATTTAAACGATGGAAACAATTGGAAATAACCCGACAGTTCTCGTCTTTCTCCACAATGTCCTTAGAGTAACATCCAGCCACTGAAATATCCATGCAGTCTGACGCGTTCAGGGCTGTTGAGTAAACAGACCAGAAATCATAAGGATAAGATGAATATAACAAAAATTTAATCCGATGAGTTCTTTGCACTTTTGCAGTATTGCACGCAGTGATGTTGCAATTAGATACTTTGTGCAGCTCTACAGGTGTCTTTCCTAATTAAGCATCCAGATGTGGTTCATAAAACTAAGCTTAAAATTTTGAGCATTGAACATTTTTTTTATGTTTTTCTCTCAGATTTTTTGGGGGGTTTTTTTGTTCATAGTTTAATTGTGTGGGATAAATTTTACAGCATGTGTGGAAAAAGTTTTCAAATAAGTTCTCATGGTCAACATAAACCGTCTGGAATCAGAAGATACTCAGGACTTCTTCCCTTTCTGTTCTGTTTCACAGACGGTCAGAGGAGGAGGTGGACATGGACAAAGTGACGGCCGCCATGGTGCTGACGAGCCTCTCCACCAGCCCGCTGGTCAGGAGTCCGCCGGTCAAAGTCAGCGGTGAGTTGCACGTCCGACAAACGCGGCTCTAGACGAAGGAAGCCGACTCGCCGCGTTCACAAAACACGGAGACGTGGCTTCACGCCGGCCCGGTAATTTGTACGCTCCTCTCCGCGCCGATGTTTTCCCTCCCTCACAGCTGTTGTCTTGTGAATGCACGCAGAAGCTTCGGCTGATAGATTACCACCGCCTGCTGTGCTTGTTGGATTGCTTCATCGTTGAATTTGGGGAAAATCCACAGAGAAGCACACACATGCTGGAGCTGGGCCCACTCAACGTAGCGGCAGGAATCCAAAATGTAAACATGTGCTGCAATTTTTTAATTTTTCCATCTACGCCGCCACAAGATTGTCCATTCAACCAAGCATGACGCCAGCCTCTCTGCATATATCCGTCCCTTGATTTTGAGATCCCGGTCTTAAGTGGCCGTTTTTCCGCAGACGTCACGCCCACGCGTTTGAAAATGTGCAATTAGCTTTTTTACAAAAGACGGCAGGCTCGAGCAACAACAGATGTTAGATGAATGTTCACGCTGACATTTACTTGAAAATGCATTTGTAATAATTGAATTTTAGCTTATTGTACTTCATTTTTCTCCACCTCAAACATAAACGCATTTTTTTTGTTTTTTTTATACATAAAAGATGAGACGCTTTGAAGTCTTTGTAAAGTACTGCTGCTGTAAAGTAAAATTACGAGAGAAGAGACTCGCTGCTGGGAAGCTGTTTACTGAACAAAACTGGGTCTCTCTCACTAACTGTTAAATACACACACAGATACTCAACGCTTCGCCCGGCTTGTATCGTTTTTTGCTAAAATGAGATGTCGTTTGTAGTTGGTATTCAAAGGAAATGCTTCTTTGATCTGTAAAAGCAAGACCTTGTTATTGTCTCGGTGGAATCACAGAACGGGGAAGTTAACCGTATAGGTTCGGGCTCCGTCTGTGTGAAGTGGAAATGAAGTTGAACTTGCGTGACTCTCCTCTCTCTGTCATCCATGTAAAGCGCAACGACTTACAGAAGTATTCCTTTCCCATGTTTTGTTTAGTTGGAACTACAAACTTCTCTAGGTGTTTTTTTGTTTGTTTTTTTACTTGTGTTATTTTGTGAAGTGGAATAGAAAACATGATTTAAAAATAAAATCAAGAAATGTCCCTGTGAGTCAACAATTCTAAGAACCGATTTTTGTCGCAAGACTTTGGGGGAACAACCGTTAGTTTCCACATTTAGAAACTTTTTTTAAAATCATTTTAATGGCACGTATACCACAATTATATAATTGTATAGTTTTTAAAATATATTGTTCACTATGAGAGTTATTCAAATATATCTAAAACTCTGAGTTATGATGAAGAGTATTTTTTGGTGGACTCTTAAAAATATTCCTCCATACCGCAGTCTGAAACATCTCAAGCCATGTCCATCGTCTTATTGCTGTGTCAACCCGCTTCCCTCTCCGCCCCTCTGCCCCGTCCCTCCTTCGTCTCCGCAGAGGGCCTGAGCGGTTCGTGGAAGGACAACGGCTCCGCTGGGCCCTTCACCCCGTCCAGCAACAGCTCCTCGGGAGGCTACTGGAGCTGGTCCGCGCCCAGCGACCAGTCCAATCCGTCCACGCCTTCGCCGCCGCTCTCTGCCGACAGCTTCAAGCCCTTCCGTGTGCCAAGCGTGGGCGGCGTGGGGTCCAACCCGGCGGGGGCGGAGGACCCGAGTCTGGACGAGCAGGACGGCAGCAGTCTGCTGTTCGACGAGCCCATCCCGCGCAAGCGCAAGGTGAGTTCACTAGATCGGCTCAGAAGCTGAAATGCAAGAAAGCAAATGGATTAAAACTACTTTTGATATAAGTCATTGTCCTGACATCAAAGAAAATACACCCTTATGTCAGGACGTAATGAAAGTGATCATTAACCAACTTTTTAAGCTCTAAAGTATTTAACTTCATCTGTTAATACTTAACATATTCCACCATGTAATATTTATTAGGCAAGTGATTAAGTCATCAATTTAACAGCAGTAACTACAAACAACATTTACAGTGACAGCTCAGTCCAACATTACTGCAGCTCTTTGAGATTTGCAGTCGTTTGTTTCTTCTTTTTATTCTGGACTTTGACTGAGCCGTTGCAACACCTTAATTCGCTTCTTTTTCAGCCATTTTGTTACGATCTGCTGCTTTTTTTTTTTTTTTTTTTTTTCTTTTGGGATCATTGGGCTGTAGATGAAAAACTTCCATCCAAGCTTCTGTCAAACAGATTGCTTCGTTATTAAGCAAATTATGTCCAAACAGGAACTCTGGATCTGCTTAACAATGTCAAGTTCCTCAGGTTCTGCGACTGTGAAACAAGCCCAAATAATAAGATGGTGTAGAAGTTAAATGAAACAGCTTTTCCTCTGAAAAACAACTTTTTTTTCTTCTTTTTTTTTTGTTTAAGTGTGGGTGTGGATGACAGTAGAGTCCAGATGGAGGGCATAATTAAAGAGAAAAATGTCGTTTTTTATTATTATTATTATTATTTTAAGACATTATTGTTGATCTAACAGAAGATGAAGGAACTCTGAGTTGCCGCCTGCCAGATGGACATCTCCTCTACACATCAGTGTTATTATTCAGCCTGATTCTGATCCACACTCTCAGGGACGGAACAAAATGGAACATACTGCTTTCTTTTTTACACACACACACACACACACACACACACACTTACAGAGCGCTCTTTTTCTCACCCATCATTTCATTTTGTCTCATTTTCACTCACCCTGACAGCTCACTGTCACTTATTATTTTTCAGGTATACATCGTGTTGTGCTTCCTCCTCTTATCGGCGCTGCTATGTTCCGCTTCCCTGACACGATCATCCATCTGTGTCTCGTTTTCGGCTTCCTTTCCTTCTTCCCGTCCTGCTCTTTCGCAGCGATTTTTCTTTACCTCCTCACGTTCCACACTTTCACTCTTCATTTTTACTGCTCTCCGTTCCCTCTCAGTCGCCCCATTGCACCTTTTTAATGATTTTTTATATATCTGCAACAGAGAAACACAAAGAGATCATTTTGGCTTCGTGTCCCCTCTTGGAGTTTCGGCGCTGATGGATTGGGTCTCGGTGGGAGGTGGAAAAACTTTTAAGAAATGGGGGGGGGGGGGTGGAAAATGGGCCAAGGTTTCAGATGAAAAGTTAAACAAGATCTTGGAGGAGTTTGAGCATAAGGGAAGATGCACACACACAAGCTGTGAAAAGTATTTACCATCTACAGGTATGCTCAGTTTTGTCAAACTGTTAAAGAAAACCGAGATTAATGCAAAAAAAAAAAAAAAAAAAAAAAAAAAAGTTTGGGTTGGAAAAAAAAAAAAAACCGGTTAAAAACCTTAAACCCCGGTTTTTTTTTCCCGCCGT